>NC_086455.1:3343101-3377574 GCF_028390025.1 Pseudophryne corroboree | reverse complement strand
CCCCTCCCCCAACTCTACCATCCTCCTCATAATCCCCCAGCTCTGCCACCATCCTGCTCCCCCTCCCCCAACTCTACCTCCATCCTCCTCACAATCCCTCAGCTCTGCCGCCATCCTGCTCCCCCTCCCCCAACTCTGCTGCCATCCTCCTCATAATCCCCCAGCTCTACCACCATCCTGCTCCCCCTCCCCCAAATCTGCTGCCATCCTCCTCATAATCCCCCAGCTCTGCCGCCATCCTGCTCCCCCTCCCCCAACTCTACCTTCATCCTCCTCATAATCCCCCAGCTCTGCCGCCATCCTGCTCCCCCTCCCCCAACTCTACCATCCTCCTCATAATCCCCCAGCTCTGCCACCATCCTGCTCCCCCTCCCCCAACTCTGCCTCCATCCTCCTCATAATCCCCCAGCTTTGCCGCCATCCTGCTCCCCCCTCCTCTACCTCCATCCTCCTCATAATCCCCCAGCTCTGCCACCATCCCGCTCGCCCTTCGCCAGCTCTGCTGCCTTCCTGCTTACCCTCCTGCCAATGCTCTTCATTCTGCCTGTCCTCTTCCCCTCTCCTCCAGGTTTTCTCTCCGATAACCGGAGTCCCCCCACTACAGGACACCCGCTAGAGCCTCATTCTTACTTAGACTCTTTCTCCATCGCTTTGATCCGCGCCTGCAGCTGCTCATTCATCTCGTGCGCTTCTTCCATGTCTCGCACCGCCTTCTTCCGCAAACCCTCCATCCTCTCAATCTCCTCCTCAGCCTCATCCACCTGTCGCTTTAAGGCCTTCACCCTCAGGTTGAGCTGTGGGAAGAGCAGAGGCGGCGTTACATCATTACTGGTCCGCGACATATCAGTGGCTGCAGTGTGGACCTCCTCCTCATCCCCTGGTTCTCACCTGGTCTTTCTGGTCATTGACCTGCAGTCTCTCATCTTCCAGCTGTATGTTCAGTTCCTTCAGCTTTCTCTCCAGCTTACGGTTAGAGGACAGCAGCAGGTTCTTTTCCCTGACACACAATAGAGGGAGGGGTCACCCTCCGTATAACACCACCCTCACTATACACCAGTATGCGTCACCCTCCGCATAACACCACCCTCACTATATACCAGTATATGTCACCCTCCGTATAACACCACCCTCACTATACACCAGTATGCGTCACCCTCCGTATAACACCACCCTCACTATATACCAGTATGTGTCACCCTCCGTATAACACCACCCTCACTATATACCAGTATAGGTAATCCTCCGTATAACACCACCCTCACTATATACCAGTATGTGTCACCCTCCGTATAACACCACCCTCACTATACACCAGTATGCGTCACCCTCCGTATAACACCACCCTCACTATACACCAGTATGCGTCACCCTCCGTATAACATCACCCTCACTATATATCAGTATAGGTCACCCTCCGTATAACACCACCCTCACTATACACCAGTATGCGTCACCCTCCGTATAACACCACCCTCATTATATACCAGTATGTGTCACCCTCCGTATAACACCACCCTCACTATATACCAGTATGTGTCACCCTCTGTATAACACCACCCTCACTATATACCAGTATAGGTCACCCTCCGTATAACACCACCCTCACTATATACCAGTATGGGTTACCCTCCGTATAACACCACCCTCACTATATACCAGTATAGGTCACCCTCCGTATAACACCAACCTCACTGTACACCAGTATAGGTAATCCTCCGTATAACACCACCCTCACTATACACCAGTATGTGTCACCCTCCGTATAACACCACCCTCACTATACACCAGTATGCGTCACCCTCCGTATAACACCACCCTCACTATATACCAGTATATGTCACCCTCCGTATAACACCACCCTCACTATATACCAGTATGGGTCACCCTCCGTATAACACCACCCTCATTATATACCAGTATGTGTCACCCTCCGTATAACACCACCCTTAATATATACCAGTATGTGTCACCCTCCGTATAACACCACCTCACTATACACCAGTACATGTCACCCTCCGTATAACACCACCCTTAATATATACCAGTATGTGTCACCCTCCGTATAACACCACCCTTACTACATACCGGTATAGGTCACCCTCACTACATACCTGTATAGGTCACCCTCACTACACACCGGTATAGGTCACCCTCCATATAACACCCCAGCTGTGCTTCCCCCAGACTCCCAGGTTACCTCTCCTCGGATTGCAGCCTTTCCTGGATCTCCTGCAGTCTGGCCTCCATCTGAGATGTGTTGGCGCTGGGCTTCTGCTGACCCTCCATGCTAGCCAGACGACTCTTCAAATCTTTGTTCTATAGGGTGATGAATAAAGCAACAAAGATGCTGTGAATGCTGGGAGTACAGCCTTTTCTAACATACCCAAATATTACAAACAATGTGTATTATATAGATAATATACTGGAGTGTTGCCATATGTTATGTACCACTTCCTAAGCACTATCGCCACCTGGAGGCAGAGGAAGAGTACTGCACCCCTGCACAAACCAGTGCCATTACATGACATACAGATGAGGCAGGTAGAGGTCATGGCACTGCACCCACCTGTCTCTCCAGAGAGATCTTGTCACACTCCAGATCCTGCCGGCTGGTCCTCTCCTGCATCAGCTCTGCTCGCAGCTGATCCATCTGGCAGAGGATAGAAAGTAATAAATAGGAGACACAATGCTGCGGTATTAACAGCACAGTGTAGGGAGCGCAGCACCGGGGTATTAGCAGCACAGTGTAGGGAGCGCAGCACCGGGGTATTAGCAGCACAGTGGAGGGAGCGCAGCAGCGGGGTATTAGCAGCACAGTGCAGGGAGCGCAGCACCGTGGTATTAGCAGCACAGTGCAGGGAGCGCAGCGCCGGGGTATTAGCAGCGCAGTGCAGGGAGCACAGCACCCGGGTATTAGCAGCGCAGTGCAGGGAGCACAGCACCCGGGTATTAGCAGTGCAGGGAGCACAGCACCCGGGTATTAGCAGTGCAGGGAGCACAGCACCCGGGTATTAGCAGTGCAGGGGAGCACAGCACCCGGGTATTAGCAGCGCAGTGCAGGGAGCACAGCACCCGGGTATTAGCAGTGCAGGGAGCACAGCACCCGGGTATTAGCAGTGCAGGGAGCACAGCACCCGGGTATTCACAGTGCAGGGAGCACAGCACCCGGGTATTAGCAGCGCAGTGTAGGGAGCACGGCACTGGGGTATTGGCAGTGCAGTGTCGGAGCCCAGCATTGCAGTATTGGCAGCGCAGTGTCAGGGCAGTTTCGGAGCACAGCACCGGGGTATTATAAGCGCAGTGTCAGAGCAATGTAGAGAGCACTACATTGGGGTATTAGCGGCGCAGTGTTGGGAGCACAGCATTGTTGTATTAGCAGAGCAGTGTCAGAGCAATGTTGGGAGCACAGCACTGGGGTATTAGCAGTACAGTGTCAGGAGCACAGCACACGGGTATTAGCAGCGTAGTGTAGGGGTACTGGCAGCGCAGTGTCAGGGCAGTTTCGGGAGCACAGCACCGGGGTATCAGCAGCATAGTGCGGGGAGCACAGCACCAGGGTATTATAAGCACAGTGTCAGAGCAATGTAGAAAGCACTACATTGGGGTATTAGCAGCGCAGTGTCAGGAGCACAGCACCGGGGTATTAGCAGTACAGTGTCAGGAGCACAGCACCGGGGTATTAGCAGTACAGTGTCAGGATCACAGCACTGGGGTATTAGCAGCACAGTGTCAGAGCAATGTAGAGAGCACAGCACCGGAGTATTAGCAGTACAGTGTCAGGAGCACAGCACCAGGGTATTAGCAGTGCAGTGTCAGGAGCACAGCACCAGGGTATTAGCAGTACAGTGTCAGAGCAGTGTCAGGAGCACAGCACCAAGGTATTAGCAGTACAGTGTCAGAGCAGTGTCAGGAGCACAGCACCAGAGTATTAGCAGTACAGTGTCAGAGCAGTGTCAGGAGCACAGCACCGGGGTATTAGCAGTACAGTGTCAGAGCAGTGTCAGGAGCACAGCACCGGGGTATTAGCAGTACAGTGTCAGAGCAGTGTCAGGAACACAGCACCGGGGTATTAGCAGTACAGTGTCAGAGCAGTGTCAAGAGCACAGCACCGGGGTATTAGCAGTACAGTGTCAGGAGCACAGCACCGGGGTATTAGCAGTACAGTGTCAGAGCAGTGTCAGGAACACAGCACCGGGGTATTAGCAGTACAGTGTCAGGAGCACAGCACCAGGGTATTAGCAGTACAGTGTCAGAGCAGTGTCAGGAGCACAGCACCGGGGTATTAGCAGTACAGTGTCAGGAGCACAGCACCAGGGTATTAGCAGTACAGTGTCAGAGCAGTGTCAGGAGCACAGCACCGGGGTATTAGCAGTAGAGTGTCAGAGCAGTGTCAGGAGCACAGCACCGGGGTATTAGCAGTACAGTGTCAGGAGCACAGCACCGAGGTATTAGCAGCAGATCGTACATGACATCAGGTAAGAAGAAAACATTACCCATTAGCTATATGGGCCAGATACATAGACTATAAGGACATAAGTATTCGGACACCTGACCATTACATCAACAAGGACTAATGACATTGTAGTCCGATACATATACTGTAATATGGAGCTGGTCCCCCTTTTTGCATCTATAAGAGCTTCCACTCTTCTTGGAGACTTTCCACAAGATTTTATAGCGTTTCTGTGGGAATTTGGGCCCATTCAGTCTGTAGAGCATTTATGAGGTCAGGCACTGATGTTGGATGAGAAGGTCTGGCTCACAATCTCCGTTCCAGTTCATTCCAAAGGTTCTTGTTGGGGTTGAGGTCAGGGCTCCGTGCAGGCCAGTCAGGTTCTTCCACACTGAACTCACCCCACCATGTCTTTATAGTCCTTGCTTTGTGCACTGGGGCACAGTCATGTTGGAATAGATAACAGTCTTCCCCAAACTGATGCCACAGAGTTGGAAGTATAGAATTGTCCAAAATGTTTTGGTATGCTGACGCAGTAAGATTGCCCTTCACTGGAGACAATGGGCCTAGCCCAAACCCTGAGAGACAGTCCCAAACCATTATCCTTCCTCCACCAAACTTCACAGGTGGCACATTGCAGTCAGGTAGGTAACATTCTCCCGGCATCCGCCAAACCCAGACTCGCCTATCTGACTGTAAGACAGAGAAGCATGAGTCGTCCCTCCACAGAACACGTGTCCACTGCTCCACAGTCCAGTGTAGGTGTGCTTTACACCTCTCCACAGAACACGTGTCCACTGCTCCACAGTCCAGTGTCGGTGTGCTTTACACCTCTCCACAGAACACGTGTCCACTGCTACACAGTCCAGTGTCGGTGTGCTTTACACCTCTCCACAGAACACGTGTCCACTGCTCCACAGTCCAGTGTCGGTGTGCTTTACACCACTCCATAGAACACGTGTCCACTGCTACACAGTCTAGTGTCGGTGTGCTTTACACCACTCCACAGAACACGTGTCCACTGCTCCACAGTCCAGTGTCGGTGTGCTTTACACCGCTCCACAGAACACGTGTCCACTGCTCCACAATCCAGTGTGTGTGTGCTTTACACCGCTCCACAGAACACGTTCCCACTGCTCCACAGTCCAGTGTCTGTGTGCTTTACACCTCTCCACAGAACACGTGTCCACTGCTCCACAATCCAGTGTGTGTGTGCTTTACACCGCTCCACAGAACACGTGTCCACTGCTCCACAGTCCAGTGTCGGTGTGCTTTACACCGCTCCACAGAACACGTGTCCACTGCTCCACAATCCAGTGTGTGTGTGCTTTACACCGCTCCACAGAACACGTTCCCACTGCTCCACAGTCCAGTGTCGGTATGCTTTACACCGCTCTACAGAACACTGTCCACTGCTCCACAGTCCAGTGTCGGTGTGCTTTACACCACTCCACAGAACACGTGTCCACTGCTCCACAGTCCAGTGTCGGTATGCTTTACACCTCTCCACAGAACACGTGTCCACTGCTCCACAGTCCAGTGTCGGTATGCTTTACACCACTCTACAGAACACGTGTCCACTGCTCCACAGTCCAATGTCGGTGTGCTTTACACCACTCCACAGAACACGTGTCCACTGCTCCACAGTCCAGTGTCGGTGTGCTTTACACCACTCCACAGAACACGTGTCCACTGCTCCACAGTCCAGTGTCGGTATGCTTTACACCTCTCCACAGAATACGTGTCCACTGCTCCACAGTCCAGTGTCGGTGTGCTTTACACCACTCTACAGAACACGTGTCCACTGCTCCACAGTCCAGTGTCGGTGTGCTTTACACCGCTCCACAGAACACGTGTCCACTGCTCCACAATCCAGTGTGTGTGTGCTTTACACCGCTCCACAGAACACGTGTCCACTGCTCCACAGTCCAGTGTCGGTGTGCTTTACACCACTCCACAGAACACGTGTCCACTGCTCCACAGTCCAGTGTCGGTGTGCTTTACACCGCTCCACAGAACACGTGTCCACTGCTCCACAATCCAGTGTGTGTGTGCTTTACACCGCTCCACAGTCCAGTGTCGATATGCTTTACACCACTCCACAGAATACGTGTCCACTGCTCCACAGTCCAGTGTCTGTGTGCTTTACACCTCTCCACAGAACACGTGTCCACTGCTCCACAGTCCAGTGTCGGTGTGCTTCACACCGCTCCACAGAACACGTTCCCACTGCTCCACAGTCCAGTGTCGGTATGCTTTACACCACTCTACAGAACACGTGTCCACTGCTCCACAGTCCAGTGTCGGTGTGCTTTACACCACTCCACAGAACACGTGTCCACTGCTCCACAGTCCAGTGTCGGTATGCTTTACACCTCTCCACAGAACACGTGTCCACTGCTCCACAGTCCAGTGTCGGTATGCTTTACACCGCTCTACAGAACACGTGTCCACTGCTCCACAGTCCAGTGTCGGTGTGCTTTACACCACTCCACAGAACACGTGTCCACTGCTCCACAGTCCAGTGTCTGTGTGCTTTATACCTCTCCACAGAACACGTGTCCACTGCTCCACAGTCCAGTGTCGGTGTGCTTTACACCACTCCACAGAACACGTGTCCACTGCTCCACAGTCCAGTGTCTGTGTGCTTTACACCTCTCCACAGAATACGTGTCCACTGCTCCACAGTCCAGTGTCGGTGTGCTTTACACCTCTCCACAGAACACGTGTCCACTGCTCCACAGTCCAGTGTCGGTGTGCTTTACACCTCTCCACAGAACACGTGTCCACTGCTCCACAGTCCAGTGTCGGTGTGCTTTACACCACTCCATAGAACACGTGTCCACTGCTACACAGTCTAGTGTCGGTGTGCTTTACACCACTCCACAGAACACGTGTCCACTGCTCCACAGTCCAGTGTCGGTGTGCTTTACACCGCTCCACAGAACACGTGTCCACTGCTCTACAATCCAGTGTGTGTGTGCTTTACAACGCTCCACAGAACACGTGTCCACTGCTCCACAGTCCAGTGTCGGTATGCTTTACACCTCTCCACAGAACACGTGTCCACTGCTCCACAGTCCAGTGTCGGTATGCTTTACACCACTCCACAGAACACGTGTCCACTGCTCCACAGTCCAGTGTCGGTATGCTTTACACCTCTCCACAGAACACGTGTCCACTGCTCCACAGTCCAGTGTCGGTGTGCTTTACACCACTCCACAGAACACGTGTCCACTGCTCCACAGTCCAGTGTCGGTATGCTTTACACCACTCTACAGAACACGTGTCCACTGCTCCACAGTCCAGTGTCGGTGTGCTTTAAACCTCTCCACAGAACACGTGTCCACTGCTCCACAGTCCAGTGTCGGTGTGCTTTACACCACTCTACAGAACACGTGTCCACTGCTCCACAGTCCAGTGTCGGTGTGCTTTACACCACTCCACAGAACACGTGTCCACTGCTCCACAGTCCAGTGTGTGCTTTACACCACTCCACAGAACACGTGTCCACTGCTACACAGTCCAGTGTCTGTGTGCTTTACACCTCTCCACAGAACACGTGTCCACTACTCCACAGTCCAGTATCTGTGTACTTTACACCACTCCACAGAACACGTTCCCACTGCTCCACAGTCCAGTGTCAGCGTGCTTTACACCACTCCACAGAACACGTGTCCACTACTCCACAGTCCAATGTGTGCTTTACACCTCTCCACAGAACACGTGTCCACTACTCCACAGTCCAGTGTCTGTGTGCTTTACACCTCTCCACAGAACACGTGTCCACTGCTCCACAGTCCAGTGTCAGCGTGCTTTACACCTCTCCACAGAACACGTGTCCACTGCTCCACAGTCCAGTGTGTGCTTTACACCACTCCACAGAACACGTGTCCACTGCTACACAGTCCAGTGTCTGTGTGCTTTACACCTCTCCACAGAACACGTGTCCACTGCTCCACAGTCCAATGTGTGCTTTACACCACTCCACAGAACACGTGCCCACTGCTCCACAGTCCAGTATCTGTGTACTTTACACCACTCCACAGAACACGTTCCCACTGCTCCACAGTCCAGTGTCTGTGTGCTTTACACCTCTCCACAGAACATGTGTCCACTGCTCCACAGTCCAGTGTCAGCGTGCTTTACACCACTCCACAGAACACGTGTCCACTACTCCACAGTCCAATGTGTGCTTTACACCTCTCCACAGAACACGTGTCCACTACTCCACAGTCCAGTGTCGGTGTGCTTTACACCTCTCCACAGAACACGTGTCCACTGCTCCACAGTCCAGTGTCAGCGTGCTTTACACCTCTCCACAGAACACGTGTCCACTGCTCCACAGTCCAGTGTCAGCGTGCTTTACACCTCTCCACAGAACACATTCCCACTGCTCCACAGTCCAGTGTCTGTGCGCTTTACACCACTCCACAGAACACGTGTCCACTGCTCCACAGTCCAGTGTCTGTGCGCTTTACACCACTCCACAGAACACATGTCCACTGCTCCACAGTCCAGTGTCGGTGTGCTTTACACCACTCTACAGAACACGTGTCCACTGCTCCACAGTCCAGTGTCGGTGTGCTTTACACCACTCCACAGAACACGTTCCCACTGCTCCACAGTCCAGTGTCTGTGTGCTTTACACCTCTCCACAGAACACGTGTCCACTGCTCCACAGTCCAGTGTCTGTGCGCTTTACACCACTCCACAGAACACGTGTCCACTGCTCCACAGTCCAGTGTCTGTGTGCTTTACACCTCTCCACAGAACACGTGTCCACTGCTCCACAGTCCAGTGTCGGTGTGCTTTACACCACTCTACAGAACACGTGTCCACTGCTCCACAGTCCAGTGTCGGTGTGCTTTACACCACTCCACAGAACACATGTCCACTGCTCCACAGTCCAGTGTCTGTGTGCTTTACACCTCTCCACAGAACACGTGTCCACTGCTCCACAGTCCAGTGTCTGTGCGCTTTACACCACTCCACAGAACACGTGTCCACTGCTCCACAGTCCAGTGTCTGTGTGCTTTACACCTCTCCACAGAACACGTGTCCACTGCTCCACAGTCCAGTGTGTGTGTGCTTTACACCTCTCCACAGTACACATTCCCACTGCTGCACAGTCCAGTGTCTGTGTGCTTTACACCTCTCCACAGTACACGTGTCCACTGCTCCACAGTCCAGTGTCGGTGTGCATTACACCACTCCACAGAACACGTGTCCACTGCTCCACAGTCCAGTGTCGGTGTGCATTACACCACTCCACAGAACACGTGTCCACTGCTCCACAGTCCAGTGTCTGTGTGCTTTACACCACTCCACAGAACACGTGTCCACTGCTCCACAGTCCAGTGTCGGTGTGCTTTACACCACTCCACAGAAAACGTTCCCACTGCTCCACAGTCCAGTGTCGGTGTGCTTTACACCACTCCACAGAACATGTGTCCACTGCTCCACAGTCCAGTGTCAGTATGCTTTACACCTCTCCACAGAACACGTGTCCACTGCTCCACAGTCCAGTGTCGGTGTGCTTTACACCTCTCCACAGAACATGTGTCCACTGCTCCACAGTCCAGTGTCAGTATGCTTTACACCTCTCCACAGAACACGTGTCCACTGCTCCACAGTCCAGTGTCGGTGTGCTTTACACCTCTCCACAGAACACGTGTCCACTGCTCCACAGTCCAGTGTCGGTGTGCTTTACACCGCTCTACAGAACACGTGTCCACTGCTCCACAGTCCAGTGTCAGTATGCTTTACACCTCTCCACAGAACACGTGTCCACTGCTCCACAGTCCAGTGTCGGTGTGCTTTACACCTCTCCACAGAACACGTGTCCACTGCTCCACAGTCCAGTGTCGGTGTGCTTTACACCTCTCCACAGAACACGTGTCCACTGCTCCACAGTCCAGTGTCGGTGTGCTTTACACCTCTCCACAGAACACGTGTCCACTGCTCCACAGTCCAGTGTCGGTGTGCTTTACACCACTCCATCTGACGCTTGGCATTGGACTTGGTGATGTGAGGCTGGCATGCAGCTGCTCGGCCATGGAAACCCATCTCATTAATTAAGCTCCCGCCGGCCGCAGTTTTTGCCTTACATTAATGCCAGCGGAAGGTCGGAATTCTTCAGCTATGGAAAAAGCGGAGCGTTGGCGACTTTTACGCACCATGTGCTTAGCAGTCATTGACCCTGCTCTGTGATGTTACGTGGTCTTCTGCTTCGTGGCCGAGTTGCTGCTGTTCCTAAACACTTCACTGTCTAATAATATCACAGGTGACCGTGTAATATCCAGCAGGGAGGAAATGTCATGAACCGTCTTATTATAAAGGTGGCGTCCTATCACAGCGCCGCGCTGGAAGTCACTGAGCTCTTCACAACCACCCATTCTGTATCACACATGGAGACGGCACGGCTAGGTGCTTGATGTTATACGCCTGCGGCAACCTGAATTCAGTCATTAACAGGTGTGGCCAAATACTTATGTCCATTTAGTGTAGCATACGCTGTAGTACAGGAACTGGAGCTAATACAGTACAGCAGAGCCCGTTCCCTGCCCAGTGACACCCCAGCAGGCTGCCCCCCACGCCTGGACTGGCGTCAGTACCACCAGATCTCATGGACTGGACAGAGCTGTAATGGAGTCAATGAAGTCCCTGATGGAGGACCGCGCACCCAAGACACAAAACGCCCTGGTGGCAATCAATGACCCCATCACTGCCCCCTCACCACCAAAGCAAGACCTCTGAATCAGAGCCCGACAGTTCATAGACATCATTACCTGGTCCCTGCTGCGGTTTACCCGGTCTGTCAGAAGTTCCACCGTGTTCTTCTCCTCATCAAGCTCCACCTCCAGATGCTTCAGTTTGTCCTATAGAAATTAACCAGTTATATTATACAATATCACTCTCACATCATCATACTACTGCCATTTACCCAGAGTCTGATACGCTGGTACACTCATCTCCTGATACACTCTGTGCTGCTGGGGACCCTGCTCCTCCCACTATATAACACTCAGCCTGTGACTTCCTGCTGCCTCCATTCCCCTCCTCACATCATGTCACTGCCCCTGTCACATGCAGCTCTGTCCTCACTGTCACATCACTCATCTCCTGATATACTCTGTGCTGCTGGGGACCCTGCTCCTCCCACTATATAACACTCAGTCTGTGGCTTCCTGCTGCCTCCATTCCCCTCCTCACATCATGTCACTGCCCCTGTCACATGCAGCCCTGTCCTCACTGACACATCACCCATCTCCTGATACACTCTGTGCTGCTGAGGTCCCTGCTCCTCCCACTATATAACTCTCAGTCTGTGGCTTCCTGCTGCCTCCATTCCCCTCCTCACATCATGTCACTGCCCCTGTCACATGCAGCTCTGTCCTCACTGTCACATCACTCATCTCCTGATATACTCTGTGCTGCTGGGGACCCTGCTCCTCCCACTATATAACTCTCAGCCTGTGGCTTCCTGCTGCCTCCATTCCCCTCCTCACATCATGTCACTGCCCCTGTCACATGCAGCCCTGTCCTCACTGACACATCACTCATCTCCTGATATACTCTGTGCTGCTGGGGACACTGCTCCTCCCACTATATAACTCTCAGTCTGTGACTTCCTGCTGCCTCCATTCTCCTCCTCACATCATGTCACTGCCCCTGTCACATGCAGCCCTGTCCTCACTGACACACCACTCATCTCCTGATATACTCTGTGCTGCTGGGGACCCTGCTCCCCCCACTATATAACTCTCAGTCTGTGGCTCCCTGCTGCCTCCATTCCCCTCCTCACATCATGTCACTGTCCCTGTCACATGCAGCCCTGTCCTCACTGACACATCACTCATCTCCTGATATACTCTGTGCTGCTGGAGGACCCTGCTCCTCCCACTATATAACTCTCAGTCTGTGGCTTCCTGCTGCCTCCATTCCCCTCCTCACATCATGTCACTGCCCCTGTCACATGCAGCCCTGTCCTCACTGACACATCACTCATCTCCTGATATACTCTGTGCTGCTGGGGACCCTGCTCCTCCCACTATATAACACTCAGTCTGTGACTTCCTGCTGCCTCCATTCCCCTCCTCATATCATGTCCCTGCCACATGCAGCCCTGTCCTCACTGACACATCCCTCATCTCCTGATATACTCTGTGCTGCTCGGGACCCTGCTCCTCCCACTATATAACACTCAGTCTGTGACTTCCTGCTGCCTCCATTCCCCTCCTCACATCATGTCACTGCCCCTGTCACATGCAGCCCTGTCCTCACTGACACATCACCCATCTCCTGATACACTCTGTGCTGCTGAGGTCCCTGCTCCTCCCACTATATAACTCTCAGTCTGTGGCTTCCTGCTGCCTCCATTCCCCTCCTCACATCATGTCACTGCCCCTGTCACATGCAGCTCTGTCCTCACTGTCACATCACTCATCTCCTGATATACTCTGTGCTGCTGGGGACCCTGCTCCTCCCACTATATAACTCTCAGTCTGTGGCTTCCTGCTGCCTCCATTCCCCTCCTCACATCATGTCACTGCCCCTGTCACATGCAGCCCTGTCCTCACTGACACATCTCTCATCTCCTGATACACTCTGTGCTGCTGGGGACACTGCTCCTCCACTATATAACTCTCAGCCTGTGGCTTCCTGCTACCTCCATTCCCCCCTCACATCATGTCACTGCCCCTGTCACATGCAGCCCTGTCCTCACTGACACATCCCTCATCTCCTGATATACTCTGTGCTGCTGGGGAACATAAGAAAGTGCGTTCCACATCGCTCGGTCTCTACACTCACCTCCAGCCCTTTCACCTGTCGGGAGCGGTCATCCTGGAAGCGTTTCTTGGACTCTATGTCCTGCTCCAGGCTCTGCAGTCTCTGACTGACCATCTGCTTGTCCAGCAATGCGTTCTCCAGCTCGGTCTGACTCTCCTGCAGCGCTTGCTTCTGCCGCTGCACCTGGGAATAGAGGTACAGTGAGTACGCTGGTGAGTAAGAGCGCCACCTACTGACACTGCACAGGATAGAAGGATACTTCCTTGTTTGTCAGCGTCTTACAGCTGGAGTAATGTTTAGTGAACACACTGGGATCCATGACAGATGCTAGATCACCTACCTTCCTGTCTATGTACAGGATTCGCTCTCTCGCCATGCAATCTAACAATATGGCTGCTCCCTACAGATTCCTCTGTCTACAGAATGTGGTTTCTAGGAGCAGGCAGAAGACTTTCCGGCAGCAACTGTCCAGTTGTAACAAACTCTTCGGAGCGGGGCTACTTACTTCCTCCTGCAGCCGGCCCATGCTGATCTGCAGTCTCTCTGAATCGGCCACCTTCTCCTTGGCCTGTTTCTGAGTCTCCGTTATCTCCCTGCGAGATTTCTCCTTATACTCTTCCAACTGCTTCTGCAAGATCTGGAGAGAGTCCCGAGACTCGTTTGACATGTTGTCCAGCTGAGGAAGGAGAAACACCAGTGAGAACCATGAATCGGACCATGTACAGGCATGTCCTCATGCATCTTTGCTGCAGCCGCACCAAACAGCCCCTCTTGGCGCGCCAGGTCACGTGAGGATATTCTAGTGTCGCTGAAAACGCATCTTAGTCACAACGCATGGTGCGGATTAATTTGATACACGACACTTGTATGTGTGTGCGACTGTATACAATGTAGCAGTTGCAGCTTTCTTCCAATACAAGTTCTGTTCTGCTCCATATACAAGGTCCGATTGTTTGTAAGCAAAGCAAATGATCAAGCAACTGGGCAAAACCATGTTGCACTGCAGGTGGGGCAGATGTAACATGTGCAGAGCGAGTTAGATTTGGGTGGGGTGTGTTCAAACTGAAATCTAAAATCGCAGTGTAAAAGTATTTACCCTGCACAGAAACAAATCTAACTCTCTCTGCACATGTTACATCTGCCCCCCCTGCAGGGCAGCATGGTTTTGCCCAGTTGCTTGATAATTTGCTTTACACACATGGCATACATCAAATTACACAGTCTTCTTGTCACATTGCGTTATGACTAAGGCACATTATTGGCAAAAACCGCCGGACGTTAAGAGTTGCGCAGGACCTGGCGGCTCACTCGTACTGCATGGCGCATTGAGGCTAGATGTATGAGGACACATCGGTACCAGCCAGCCCCAAGCATCATGAGGTTTCCCCCAACACTAACCTCTCTGGTCAGCTTCTCCATGGACTTGTCCAGCAGACGCTTTTGCTCCTCCAGCTCGTTCTTGGTCTTCTTCAGCTGGTCCTTCTGCTTCATTTCTTCCTGGTAACACTCTTGTAGCTCATCGTACTCCAACGTAAGACGCTTCAAGCTCCTCTGAGCCTCGTCCAGCCGGCTCTCCAGTTCCCTCCTTACCGTGGAAAATTCTTGGCCCTGGTCGGTGGCTTCTCCCAAAGACTCCTCCATCCTCTTCTTTTCAGCCTTAAAGGGAGAGATAAATTAAACATCTCCCCCCTGGGCCTACGACCTCCTACTGTAGAACCCCAACACTCACTTCTAGTTTGCCGACTTTGTCCTTGAGCCGGGCCTCTGCGCGTTGGAGGTCGTCACAGAACGTATTCATCTCCTTCAGCTGGGCCTCCAGTCCCAAAATCTTTCTCCTGAGATCATCGTTCTCATCCCGGGCATCCTGCAGAGAGTTCTCAATCACCTGTCGCATGCGGTCTGAGTTGGCCTTCTCATCCTCTAGATTCTTCTTGACCTACAAGGAAGAAGAGGACAGTATTTAGGGCCACACTAATGGTGGAGGCGGCTCGTGACATCTCACTGCCTCGCCTATGCCCTTTGTGTGTTCCTTTATCACGTTCTGGACCGAGGCATATCTGAGCTCAGATCCTCACCCTGAAGAGGTCCTCATAGTCCTTCTTGGTCTGTTGCAGCTCTTTGTTGAATTGATCCCGCAGGTTCTCTGTGTTGCGGTCGTGTCCGGACACCTCCTGTTTCAGCACCCCCTTCAGGGCAGAGAGCTCCCTGTCCCGCTGGTGCAGGCTGTCTTCCAGCCGTTGTTTCTCCTGGGAATGTTGCTGTACCTGATCCTGGAAACGCGGCAGCTCCTGTGAAGGATAATGCAGAGGAGACATTTACACGAAGGGATACAAAGCCACAGGATATTTTATGTGGAGCCCCGATAATTACACAGGATCAGGTGGTCACTGTTAGGTGAATGAAACAATTAGTCATGGAGGGGGCAGGTCCCGTGCTTAACTCTTCCAAATGCAATCTCATCCAGCTAGGTCCTATATAGCTGCTAAATCTTCTCCTAGTCTGGACAAACACTTGTGGACAGAGAAAGTCACGCATCATTCAGGCTCAATCGGACCTGGCTTATTGCTGCAGACAGCTGAGGTTCCCTGGTCACAGGCCCCAAAACTGGACCTTAGGGAGAAAGCTAGTTATTTTTACATCTGACCTATGCTGGCAGAACAGAACATCGGACAGTGTTTCTCGTGTTACATGACGTGTTATGATGTCAAGGAGACTATCCTGGCTCGTCCATTAGACAGACAACCCTGCCAGATATGTACGTGTAGGTCAAGGTCAACGTAAGACAAAGACCACACACCAAAGGCCTCTAAATCAGGCCTGGAGCCTCACCTTCAGCAGCTCGTCGTAGTCCTTCTTGGTCTGTTGCAGCTGCCTGTTGAACTGCTCCTGTAGTTTTTCCGTCTCGCGGTCGTGACCAGACACCTCGTCTTTTAGCGCCCCCTTCAGGGCAGAGAGCTCCCTGTCCCGCTGGTGCAAAGTATCTTCCAGCCGCTGTTTCTCCTGTAAGAGCTGCTTGACCTGCTCCTGGAACCGCTGAAGGTCCTGCCAGACAGATGACATGTAATGCAGGGTGTGTGTACAGCAGGAATTATTTCTCTCACCGCATTGCATTACTGCCACTCACAGACTGTCCGCTGACCGCGTTACATTCCCCCTATTCTATCAATACTGCAGGAAAAGCCTTTGCCTCCTTTACCTGACAATCGGCCCAGACCGTTCTGTGTAAGAGCGCGGTATAAGGCCACTCATTTCACAACAGATGCCCTGCAGACTACTGGAGACTGTATTATGTACTATACATGCTAGACACACCCAACCAGCTGTCAGGGCTCCGGCACTCTAAGCTCAGGAGTCTGCATATATCAGTCTAGGTACCATGTTCTACAAGTGAACAGCGCCATGGAATAAGTTATAGTAATTATAATAGAGCAAACCTTTCTCGCAGTATCAACTTCCCCCGGATCTACAGAGCCTTTCTTCACCTGGTCCAGCTCTGACTGCAGGAGGGAGAAGCGGTCTTTCATCTCATTCAGCTCATCCTCACACTCCTCCTTCTCCAGCTTCAACTGCAACACCCTGGAACCCGGAGAGAAGTGTCAAATGAGCTGCAGTCACAGTCCCCATGAGGCAGCAGCTGGAGTCAGATGAGCTGCAGTCACAGTCCCCATGAGGCAGCAGCTGGAGTCAGATGAGCTACAGTCACAGTCCCCATGAGGCAACAGCTGGAGTCAGATGAGCTACAGTCACAGTCCCCATGAGGCAGCAGCTGGAGTCAGATGAGCTACAGTCACAGTCCCCATGAGGCAGCAGCTGGAGTCAGATAAGCTACAGTCACAGGACCCATGAGGCAGCAGCTGGAGTCAGATGAGCTACAGTCACAGGACCCATGAGGCAGCAGCTGGAGTCAGATGAGCTACAGTCACAGTCCCCATGAGGCAGCAGCTGGAGTCAGATAAGCTACAGTCACAGGACCCATGAGGCAGCAGCTGGAGTCAGATGAGCTGCAGTCACAGTCCCCATGAGGCAGCAGCTGGAGTCAGATGAGCTGCAGTCACAGTCCCCATGAGGCAGCAGCTGGAGTCAGATGAGCTACAGTCACAGTCCCCATGAGGCAGCAGCTGGAGTCAGATGAGCTGCAGTCACAGTCCCCATGAGGCAGCAGCTGGAGTCAGATAAGCTGCAGTCACAGTCCCCATGAGGCAGCAGCTGGAGTCAGATGAGCTGCAGTCACAGTCCCCATGAGGCAGCAGCTGGAGTCAGATGAGCTGCAGTCACAGTCCCCATGAGGCAGCAGCTGGAGTCAGATGAGCTGCAGTCACAGTCCCCATGAGGCAGCAGCTGGAGTCAGATGAGCTACAGTCACAGTCCCCATGAGGCAGCAGCTGGAGTCAGATGAGCTGCAGTCACAGTCCCCATGAGGCAGCAGCTGGAGTCAGATGAGCTGCAGTCACAGTCCCCATGAGGCAGCAGCTGGAGTCAGATGAGCTACAGTCACAGTCCCCATGAGGCAGCAGCTGGAGTCAGATGAGCTGCAGTCACAGTCCCCATGAGGCAGCAGCTGGAGTCAGATGAGCTACAGTCACAGTCCCCATGAGGCAGCAGCTGGAGTCAGATGAGCTACAGTCACAGTCCCCATGAGGCAGCAGCTGGAGTCAGATGAGCTGCAGTCACAGTCCCCATGAGGCAGCAGCTGGAGTCAGATGAGCTGCAGTCACAGGACCCATGAGGCAGCAGCTGGAGTCAGATGAGCTGCAGTCACAGTCCCCATGAGGCAGCAGCTGGAGTCAGATAAGCTACAGTCACAGTCCCCATGAGGCAGCAGCTGGAGTCAGATGAGCTGCAGTCACAGGACCCATGAGGCAGCAGCTGGAGTCAGATGAGCTGCAGTCACAGTCCCCATGAGGCAGCAGCTGGAGTCAGATAAGCTACAGTCACAGGACCCATGAGGCAGCAGCTGGAGTCAGATGAGCTGCAGTCACAGTCCCCATGAGGCAGCAGCTGGAGTCAGATGAGCTGCAGTCACAGGACCCATGAGGCAGCAGCTGGAGTCAGATGAGCTGCAGTCACAGTCCCCATGAGGCAGCAGCTGGAGTCAGATAAGCTACAGTCACAGTCCCCATGAGGCAGCAGCTGGAGTCAGATGAGCTGCAGTCACAGTCCCCATGAGGCAGCAGCTGGAGTCAGATGAGCTGCAGTCACAGTCCCCATGAGGAAGCAGCTGGAGTCAAATGAGCTGCAGATACTCACTCCTGCTTTGCGCTGCGCATCTCCTCTTTATTCTTTTGAAACATCTCTTTCCACTGGTTCATCTCATCACTGCTCTCCTCCAACTCTCGCTGCAGATTCCTCACAACCTGATTTATCTTCTGCCGCTCAGACTCCAGGCTCAGCTGGTCCTAGGGAGCAAATACAGACAGCGCTACAGCCGAGAGGACAGGACTGAGCGCCCCTGGCTGGGACAGAGTGACAGGGTGGTGGCCTCACAGCCGGATGGAGAGAAGGGATAACACAGATGGGGTTAGACGTGTGGCTGGACTGGCAGATGAGGGGAGGGGGTAGTGGTGTGACAGGACAGACAGATGAAAATACAGGCCGAGAGGTTGAGGCAATAGATCAGGAATGAAGGGATGACAGGATGAGGACATAACAGGTGGGATGAGGATTCGATGTAGGACAGGCAGAAGAAGAAGACGACATAAAACGGGTTATTAGAATGCCTAGGGACAAGCATGGCGAGGAGGCGGACTAGGACCAGGCGGGGCGACCAGAAGAGGCCTAGGACCAGGCGGGGCGACCAGAAGAGGCCTAGGACCAGGCGGGGCGACCAGAAGAGGCCTAGGACCAGGCGGGGCGACTAGAAGAGGCCTAGGACCAGGCGGGGCGACCAGAAGAGGCCTAGGACCAGGCGGGGCGACTAGAAGAGGCCTAGGACCAGGCGGGGCGACTAGAAGAGGCCTAGGACCAGGCGGGGCGACTAGAAGAGGCAGGACAGACGGCATAACGAGCAGACACAGGACTTGTGGGGTAACCAGTAGATGTAGGACGAGAAGACTTATGAAGCATGCACATTTTTCTGTTATATGTTAGAACCCGTCACCGTCTGAAGCATGTCATACACCCAGCATGGCAGAACACACAACTTGGCCGGACAGAGATGTATAATGGAACTCTACACTAGAGAGTGTATACCCCTGTCCCTCTCTGGTACCTGGGACACGTTGTCCATGTTCCTCCTCAGCTGCTGCATGTCATTCTGGTACTGCTGCCTCACATGCTCCATCTCCTTGTCATGATTGGCCACTTCATCTTTCAGCGCCCCCTTCAGAGCAGTCAGTTCTCGCTCCTTCTGTCTCAGCAGCTCCTCCTGCTTCAGCCGAATATGCTGCACCTCGTCCAGCTCCTCCTGCAGCTCCTACAGGGGCGGAGCGAGTGTGGTGGGACCTTATGCATTCTGGGGGGCTTTTACTAAAGAGCTCACACTTCTGAAGACTAATACGGACAATATGGATATCATACGTTGGGCAGACATAGCCATATATGGGCTATATAGGCCAAGTCTCTCATATTGTTGGACATTATATTCCCGGGGAAGGACTATGGACACGTGATGGGTCTCTCAGGACTGAATGTGACTAATTGGCGTTATCGATTGTGTTAGTGAAGCTGGCAATAGTGCAGAGGCTCCGTTTTACCCACCTCTGTAAAACAGGCGCTAGCAGCGGCACCTACAGCAAGCCATGGCATCAAGCTAGCACACAAGGGTGCAGCTTGCCTGGGGTCAGACAGAAGGGGTTAGAGTGTACCTTAAGTAGGGCATGCTTGTCTCCAGTCAGCCCCTTGGTTCGTAGCTGGTTCACCTCTTCCTTGGCGTCCAACAATTTCACCTCCAGCGACCTCAGCTTCGTCTCCACCTGCTCTTTGCTCATCCGCACCTCAATTAACCTGTCCCAACAGAAGGCAACGGTCACCGACCCACAGTACGAGAGATAGCTTCCGGTAGCTCGTCTACAGCACCACAGCGCCACCTCAAGGTGGTCAGAGGGCACAACACACCTTTATTACTCCTAACATGGCACAACTACATACCCCAGCGCTGGGTCTAGAGATAAGACCACCCAGAAGGACTTGTGACTTTGCAGGGGTGACTGAGGGGCATAATACAACAATATCCAGACAGAACACCACAATCAGAAATGTCAATGCAAATTTAAGGCATGGAAATGATCGCCAAGCTTGAGACCAGTCCTTCGGGCACGATGCCCAGGCGATAAGTCAGCATATATCATATGCAGCCTGGTAAGAAACAGTAGCAGACCTTTCCCAGCTCAGCTGCTGCCAAATCATAAAACCTCAACTGTGGTATAAAGATGGCTGGTGGTCTTCAGGATAAAGCTATAGACATGCCAGAGCTGTATACCAGATAAGAGCCTGCAGGTGGCGCTACAGCCCTTATAATAAATGCAGCATCCCATAGTGTGTGCTATCAGGGACCTGAATTCACCATCTATTCCAAGGTGAGGGAATACTGATATCAATGTTACACATTAACTTGTAGCTGTAAAGTGAATCCTCCCCTTCTCACATAGTCATAAACCTGTAAAAACCTCTCCAAGCTATGCTATTTCTAATCATACTACTAGATGGTAAGCTAGATCTGTCTCCTCTTGTGTTACATACGGTGTGAGCCACCATCTTTCTCCATACACTACTAGGACGGCAGCTGATAACTGGGCACTTGTACAATACCAGATGTGTCTATTTCGTGTGAAGACCTGACAAAAGGAATGTCCGTTCAAAGTCTAACCTCCTGACCGCTACTCAGACATGGAGGATGCGGCACTTACTCCTGAGACATGGAGTTCAGCTCATTCTTCTTCTTCTCTAAGAGTTCCTTCAGCTTCTTGCATTCCTCCATGTTCTCCTCCAGCTGGATCTCCAACTTTTGCATGGAGGCCTTGGGACGATCTCTAGAGACCTCCTGCCTCATCCTGGTCTGTGGGAACGGATATGGGGTTCTTATTAATCCTTCTTAAAATGGTAACCTGAAAAAACTAGTTTTCTAGTGTATGAACCACATATCGTATAAAGAGTTTGTACATGTCATTGCGATGACTGTATAAAGGTGGATACGGCTTCCACCATTACGTTGCGATCTTACCGTTATCTCATCATCCAGCTGCTGCTGCAGTTCAGAAACTCTCCTCTCCAGTTCCTTCTTCTGAGAGACCAGAGTCCGGGTGTCTTCTGCCGGGGACGCCTACAGAGATATCACCAGTTAGTCACTTAAGTTACAATGAAGACCATTTCCCACCGTTTATACTGAGCGACAGTTGTGGTTGTGAGTACGTCAACCACAGCAGATGGTGTTAAGGCCAGCAGACTCTTCTACACAATACAGCCTACAGGTCCAGTTGTATAACAAAGAGAAGTCAGACGGAGGACAGCTCCGTATAGTAACAAGAGCTGAAAGACCATGCCTTTTCTTTGCTTGCTTACCCGGAAATACTGAAACTTTTCCAGGAGAAGATTGGTCTTTTTGCGCAGAAAAGCTTCACTGTCATTGGACCTAAGCAATACAAAAACTGGTATAACACACACAGAAACAGACTAAACACAAAGAGGTAAAGGAGACAAAAGTTTGCAGTTCAGACACACTAACCCATCCCGGAGGATATTATAGATGATCTCACGGGTGGGATCGCTTCCATCCTGCTGCTGGTCCTTCAGAAGGTCTGGGGTGCTCTTCAACTGGTGACAAGGACAAAAAGCAAGCTATGACACTTATAACGATTACATTTACAGTGCACAAGAGAAGCAACTTCAACTTAGTCGCTTCCTCTTTGTATCAGGAGACAAAGTGTAAATGACAACACTTCTAAGTTACCTGCAGTTCCGATTGGACAGTACTCTGCTGCTGTCTCTGGGTCACCGGTTCCTCCACCATTTGTGTCAGCCACTCCGTCGTCAGCTTGGTCTTATTGACGTCCTGACGTTCCACTGGCTGTCTGTTAAAAGGTCGGCTGGCCATGTTGAGATCTTGGTTCCTCTCTTGTTGTACATTCCTCTCTGTGGTTTGTATCTCTCTGGAGTCCGCCGTATCCTGGTGAGGCCTCCGTCCATCAAGGCTCTGAGATCGCTTCCTCTCATCTTTCATGGCCTGGCTCCTCCTAGCCGTCCGTCCCCTCATCTGGACCTTGCTGTCAAATTTGTTGATAAGTGAATCTACGGAGGAGAGTGGCTTCGTGTCTATGTCTTCGCTCGCCAGCTTTGGTGATGAGGAAAGGCCGTTGTTCCTGTGCAGCGATGAATGTGAGGAAAAGGTAGTCGGTTGCTGACTAGTCGCTGGTTTGTACCCACCATTGTCCGTCTTTCTTAGGCTGTTGCGGCTGCTAGATGATTGGGAGTAGGTAGTGTCAAGGGTGTAGGACCTCTCACTGTAATGCCCATCAAAGCCATAGGAGTCGTCTAATTCAGTGTCTACTAAGGAACCATGTGACTGGGACCTCTTCAGCTCTTCCCGGCGGGCAGGTTGTAGGGCCCGGGGCTTGTTCCTTGGCCTGGCGCTCTGCTCCTCATCAGACGTGCTACTGTACAGCGAGCCAACCTGGGCATACCCCTTATTTTCATACGGGTTATCTGGTAATTCCGACTCCGAGCTAATGGATCGGACCGTCCTAGTGGCTTTTGAAGTGATCCCCTGGTACTCGGGCGTGGGGTTGGGAGACAAGTTTCCGTAAGCGTTGTCCGTTTTGATCTGCACGCCATAAGAGGATTTGGTTTTGTCCCCGCTGTTCAGCACCACAAACGGCTGCCCGTCTATCCCTTGCACGCGGACGGCCACGCCATAGGACTCTTGCTTGGACCTTCGGCTTTTTGGTTTTCGGTTTTCCTTCAGGTCGTCAATGAATCGGATCTGGACCCCCTGACCGATAGGCATGTACTGGTCAGCCATCTCGCCATGAATATTCCTTTCCATTCACTGAGAGGCCTTTCTAGACAGGAGAGCGAGGGAGAGGACACGTTGAGAATCAGAGACAACACAACATATGGAGTGAAACCTGCCCATGGTGGTGTCAGACAGGTCTCTAGTGACAGGAGAGTAGATCTGTAACAGTCAGCCAAACGTTAATACCCAAAAACAAGACATCCTTCAGCTAAGCGACTTTCCACCATGAGTGCAGCCCCTGGAGCCACTACATTCCCTCATTTCTATTTCTTTGATTTATGGAACATACACATATACATATATATATATATATATATATATATATATATATATATATATATATATATATATATACACATACACACACACACACACAGATATTGTGCATCTGTGGCAATAGTACAGCACGCACAGGCTTGGCGGACGGTCCTGGGCTTGCTGGTGACTCCTCCTGCAGTTGCCCCAGCACTATGGCTGCTGTATAGGCAGTAACCTGCCTGGCTGCATTTTTCGGCCCCGTCAATGTCCTCTAACCTGATAAACAGTACAACCAGGAAAATACGACGCACTCACATCTCCGTAACGCATCATCTTCACGGCTCTGTACAGTCAGGCTGCGATCATTCAAAATACCCCAAAGAGCTGACACTCCATTTTGACAGCTGAAGGGTACTGGGCATACTGAGGCATCTCCTCTCGCTCAGCCGTGCGGTATATACCAGTTATAATTCAGCAGAATATACATATTTTATGGTGTCTTGATTTAGACTGCTAGGTACACCTATAGATCTATGCTCACCGAGCAGGTGGTGCACCCAGTCCCCCAGAGGCTTCTCCCACTAGCATTCAGCCAAGATGGGCCAGACGTACCGGTCAGCTGTGTGGCCGGCTTCTACCACTTACACACTGATGGGACATGGATGGAGGTGAACGATCCTTAATGGTCAAATATGTTTTCTTTGCTCCTTCCCCACATGTACCAGATTTCCCAGAGCCCATCCCCGCAGGCGCCTGCTGTACACTGAGGACTGGGGGCGGGGGGGGGGGGGGACTAAGTAACCACCCACCACTGTGCAGGTACCCAATCCAGCGGTGCCCATCCCCGCAGGCGCCTGCTGTACACTGAGGACTGGGGGGGGAGGGACTAAGTAACCACCCACCACTGTGCAGGTACCCAATCCAGCGGTGACCATCCCCGCAGGCGCCTGCTGTCCACTGAGGTCTGGGGGGGGGGGGGGGGGGGGTCTAAGTAACCACCCACCACTATGCAGGTACTCAATCCAGCGGTGCCCATCCCCGCAGGCGCCTGCTGTACACTGAGGACTGGGGGCGTGGGGGGGGGGGGGGGGGAGGGACTAAGTAACCACCCACCACTGTGCAGGTACCCAATCCAGCGGTGCCCATCCCCGCAGGCGCCTGCTGTACACTGAGGACTGGGGGGGGGGGGGGGGGGGGACTAAGTAACCACCCACTACTATGCAGGTACCCAATCCAGCGGTGACCATCCCCGCAGGTGCCTGCTGTACTCTGAGGACTAGGGGCGGGGGGGGGGGGGGGGACTAAGTAACCACCTACCTCTATGCAGGTACCGAATCCAGCGGTGCCCATCCCCACAGGTGCCTGCTGTACACTGAGGACTAGGAGGATTTGTTTCGAGGCACCAGGTACCATCAGGTGTCACATGAGGTACCTCCAGGAGGCCAGCCAGCAGACTGAGCAAAATATTAGCCCGGTATCCTCACAACTACATTACCAAGATGCTACACATGGGTACTGCCATGTACACAAAGGGGATATTTACCCAGGGTCACCCTGCCTGGCACCTCAGGGAGCCTGTCTGCACCATGACACGGGCACTGCCATGTACACAAAGGGGATATTTACCCAGGGTCACCCTGCCTGGCACCTCAGAGAGCCCGTCTGCACCATGACACGGGCACTGCAATGTACACAAAGGGGCTATTTACCCAGGGTCACCCTGCCTGGCACCTCAGAGAGCCCGTCTGCACCATGACATCGGCACTGCCATGTACACAAAGGGGATATTTACCCAGGGTCACCCTGCCTGGCACCTCAGGGAGCCCGTCTGCACCATGACACGGGCACTGCCATGTACACAAAGGGGATATTTACCCAGGGTCACCCTGCCTGGCACCTCAGAGAGCCCGTCTGCACCATGACACGGGCACTGCCATGTACACAAAGGGGATATTTACCCAGGGTCACCCTGCCTGGCACCTCAGAGAGCCCGTCTGCACCATGACACGGGCACTGCCATGTACACAAAGGGGATATTTACCCAGGGTCACCCTGCCTGGCACCTCAGGGAGCCCGTCTGCACCATAACACGGGCACTGCCATGTACACAAAGGGGATATTTACCCAGGGTCACCCTGCCTGGCACCTCAGAGAGCCCGTCTGCACCATGACACGGGCACTGCCATGTACACAAAGGGGATATTTACCCAGGGTCACCCTGCCTGGCACCTCAGAGAGCCCGTCTGCACCATGACACGGGCACTGCCATGTACACAAAGGGGATATTTACCCAGGGTCACCCTGCCTGGCACCTCAGAGAGCCCGTCTGCACCATGACACGGGCACTGCCATGTACACAAAGGGGATATTTACCCAGGGTCACCCTGCCTGGCACCTCAGAGAGCCCGTCTGCACCACGACACGGGCACTGCCATGTACACAAAGGGGATATTTACACAGGGTCACCCTGCCTGGCACCTCAGGGAGCCCGTCTGCACCATGACATGGGCACTGCCATGTACACAAAGGGGATATTTACCCAGGGTCACCCTGCCTGGCACCTCAGAGAGCCCGTCTGCACCATGACACGGGCACTGCCATGTACACAAAGGGGATATTTACCCAGGGTCACCCTGCCTGGCACCTCAGGGAGCCCGTCTGCACCATAACACGGGCACTGCCATGTACACAAAGGGGATATTTACCCAGGGTCACCCTGCCTGGCACCTCAGGGAGCCCGTCTGCACCATGACACGGGCACTGGCATGTACACAAAGGGGATATTTACCCAGGGTCACCCTGCCTGGCACCTCAGAGAGCCCGTCTGCACCATGACATGGGCACAGGGACACAGTGGGGGTGAAGTGGGAACAGGGCACCACAGACACACGCCATCTCTGGGAACATCATGAGGACGTCCAGGTCAGAGGTTATCAGAGAGCTAAGAGACCGGACAGATCAATACACAGGGACTATTCCCAAATCTCCTGCCTACAGAGAAAGTGAGGGGAATGGCGGCAAAACAGCGATTGTGTACCCAGGTGACGTACGGCAGGGAGCGCCTCACACACACATTCCTGCCAGAGACACGGTCACTCATTAATCCGATAACACTGATCAGAGGAAGTGAGAGCGGGACACGTACATTCCAATCCCGCACACCGTGCAGCGTATGGGGCCTCTGCTCTGGGGGCACAGCTGGGCTCACACATCATGGCGGCTCATCAGGAATGTGGAGTGGTATGGTGCCCACACTGCAGAACTGTCACCAGTGAGCTCTCTCCACTTCTCTGCCCTCCCGGGAAACTGTGCCAGTCACTGCACCATTCCCTATGCCCGAGGTGACTGGTGTGCTGCTACTGCGCGTCACAGAGGAAGTGTATCACACTGATAAACACACACACACACACACAGACTGGCATCCACATGTACACACAGTGATCCTACACAAACACAACACCACCACCCCCGCACACACACTGTTACTACACAACACTGACCTGCCCCAATCACCCCTTCCCTGCACACACACACACACACACACACACACACAGACTGATACTACACAACACTGACCTGCCCCAATCACCCCCCCTTCTCTGCACACACACTGATACTACACAACACTGACCTGCCCCAATCACCCCCCCTTCTCTGCACACACACACACACACACTGATACTACACAACACTGACCTGCCCCAATCACCCCCCCTTCTCTGCACACACACACACACACACACACACACACTGATACTACACAACACTGACCTGCTCCAAACCCCCCCCCCCCTTCTCTGCACACACAGTTACTACACAACACTAACCTGCTCCCCCCCCCTATCTGCACACACACACTGATACTACACAACACTGACCAGCTGCCACCCTACACACACACACACACACACACACACACACACACACACACACACACACACAGATACTACACAACACTGACCAGCTGCTACCCTACACCCGCACACAGTGATACTACACAACACTGACCTGCCCCAATCACCCCTTCCCTGCACACACACACACAGACTGATACTACACAACACTGACCTGCCCCAATCACCCCTTCCCTACACACACACACACAGACTGATACTACACAACACTGACCTGCCCCAATCACCCCCCCTTCTCTGCACACACACACACACACACACACACAGACTGATACTACACAACACTGACCTGCCCCAATCACCCCCCCTTCTCTGCACACACACACACACACACAGACTGATACTACACAACACTGACCTGCCCCAATCACCCCCCCTTCTCTGCACACACACACAGACTGATACTACACAACACTGACCTGCCCCAATCACCCCCCCCTTCTCTGCACATACACACACAGACTGATACTACACAACACTAACCTGCTCCAGACCCCCGCACACACACACTGATACTACACAACACTGACCTGCTCCAAACCCCCCCCCTTCTCTGCACACACAGTTACTACACAACACTAACCTGCTCCCCCCCCCTATCTGCACACACACACTGATACTACACAACACTGACCAGCTGCCACCCTACACACACACACACACACACACACACAGATACTACACAACACTGACCAGCTGCTACCCTACACCCGCACACAGTGATACTACACAACACTGACCAGCTGCTGCACTTGTCACACATAGTAACACTACACAACTCTCACCAAGACTGCATCCCACCCCACACCCCTACAGATACGCAGTAACACTACACAATACTGAAAACCTGTACACCTCCCCACATACACATCGAGATACTATACAACTGTCAATCCTTGCTACACCTGTCTCACACAGTAACACTGACCCTGACTGCACCCCCCCCCCTTCCCCCACACACACACAGTGACAATATACAGACAGTAACACTGTGCACACAGACACACACGGTACCTGCTGGCAGCCCCGGAACATGCAGTCAGGCAGCGTCTGGCTCCGGATAGCACACTGCTGGCAGAGAGATTATTTACCTGCTGCTAGTGACACAGGAGAGGAAGGAAGGCAGCACTGTACACAGCGTTTAACCCTCTCACATTCCAGCACAGGCTGTGCCACTCACCCACACCTCCAGCCCAGACATCAGGGATCATCCTATACATCCCATGTTCCAGTACCTTACTCACTACATAACAATGTATGCCAGTCATTCACCATTACACAGGCCAACGCTGCCAAATAACAACACCTGGATCAAAGGACTGCTGTCTGTGGTTTATAAGCTGCCCAGTGCCTGGCGCTACAGGTGAGAGTCTGAAAAGAGCATTGTTACAGGCATCTACATTTATTACAGAAAACTTGTAGCCACCATGTCACTCTCACTGATATCAGGCATAGAATAGCAGTGCGGTCAGGAAGTAATTACAGTGATTGCACACTGGGAGCTGTGGTATTACACATGCAGACATACACCCAGCAACCATGTCACCCTCACTGATATCAGGCATAGAATAGCAGTGCGGTCAGGAAGTAATTACAGTGATTGCACACTGGGAGCTGTGGTATTACACATGCAGACATACACCCAGCAACCATGTCACCCTCACTGATATCAGGCATAGAATAGCAGTGCGGTCAGGAAGTAATTACAGTGATTGCACACTGGGAGCTGTGGTATTACACATGCAGACATACACCCAGCAACCATGTCACCCTCACTGATATCAGGCATAGAATAGCAGTGCGGTCAGGAAGTAATTACAGTGATTGCACACTGGGAGCTGTGGTATTATACATGCGGACATACACTCAGCAACCATGTCACCCTCACTGATATCAGACATATAATAGCAGTGCGGAAGTAATTACAGTGATTGCACACTGGGAGCTGTGGCATTACACATGCAGACATACACCCAGCAACCATGTCACCCTCACTGATATCAGACATATAATAGCAGTGCAGTCAGGTAGTAATTACAGTGATTGCACACTGGGAGCTGTGGTATTATACATGCGGACATACACTCAGCAACCATGTCACCCTCACTGATATCAGACATATAATAGCAGTGCGGTCAGGAAGTAATTACAGTGATTGCACACTGGGAGCTGTGGCATTACACATGCAGACATACACCCAGCAAGCATGTCACCCTCACTGATATCAGACATATTATAGAAGTGCGGAAGTAATTACAGTGATTGCACACTGGGAGCTGTGGCATTACACATGCTGACATACACTCAGCAACCATGTCACCCTCACTGATATCAGGCATAGAATAGCAGTGCGGTCAGGAAGTAATTACAGTGATTGCACACTGGGAGCTGTGGCATTACACATGCAGACATACACCCAGCAACCATGTCACCCTCACTGATATCAGACATATAATAGCAGTGCAGTCAGGTAGTAATTACAGTGATTGCACACTGGGAGCTGTGGTATTATACATGCGGACATACACTCAGCAACCATGTCACCCTCACTGATATCAGACATATAATAGCAGTGCGGTCAGGAAGTAATTACAGTGATTGCACACTGGGAGCTGTGGCATTACACATGCAGACATACACCCAGCAAGCATGTCACCCTCACTGATATCAGACATATTATAGAAGTGCGGAAGTAATTACAGTGATTGCACACTGGGAGCTGTGGCATTACACATGCTGACATACACTCAGCAACCATGTCACCCTCACTGATATCAGGCATAGAATAGCAGTGCGGTCAGGAAGTAATTACAGTGATTGCACACTGGGAGCTGTGGCATTACACATGCAGACATACACCCAGCAACCATGTCACCCTCACTGATATCAGACATATAATAGCAGTGCGGAAGTAATTACAGTGATTGCACACTGGGAGCTGTGGCATTACACATGCAGACATACACCCAGCAACCATGTCACCCTCACTGATATCAGACATATAATAGCAGTGCGGAAGTAATTACAGTGATTGCACACTGGGAGCTGTGGCATTATACATGCGGACATGCACCCAGCAACCATGTCACCCTCACTGATATTAGGCATAAAATAGGAGTGCAGTCAGGTAGTAATTACAGTGATTGCACACTGGGAGCTGTGGCATTACACATGCTGACATACACTCAGCAACCATGTCACCCTCACTGATATCAGGCATAGAATAGCAGTGCGGTTAGGAAGTAATTACAGTGATTGCACACTGGGAGCTGTGGCATTACACATGCTGACATACACTCAGCAACCATGTCACCCTCACTAATATCAGACATAGCAGTGCGGAAGTAATTACAGTGATTGCACACTGGGAGCTGTGGCATTATACATGCGGACATGCACCCAGCAACCATGTCACCCTCACTGATATTAGGCATAAAATAGGAGTGCAGTCAGGTAGTAATTACAGTGATTGCACACTGGGAGCTGTGGCATTACACATGCTGACATACACTCAGCAACCATGTCACCCTCACTAATATCAGACATAGCAGTGCGGAAGTAATTACAGTGATTGCACACTGGGAGCTGTGGCATTATACATGCGGACATGCACCCAGCAACCATGTCACCCTCACTGATATTAGGCATAAAATAGGAGTGCAGTCAGGTAGTAATTACAGTGATTGCACACTGGGAGCTGTGGCATTACACATGCTGACATACACTCAGCAACCATGTCACCCTCACTGATATCAGGCATAGAATAGCAGTGCGGTCAGGAAGTAATTACAGTGATTGCACACTGGGAGCTGTGGCATTACACATGCTGACATACACTCAGCAACTATGTCACCCTCACTAATATCAGACATATTATAGCAGTGTGGAAGTAATTACAGTGATTGCACACTGGGAGCTGTGGCATTATACATGCTGACATACACTCAGCAACCATGTCACCCTCACTAATATCAGACATATTATAGCAGTGTGGAAGTAATTACAGTGATTGCACACTGGGAGCTGTGGCATTACACATGCTGACATACACTCAGCAACCATGTCACCCTCACTGATATCAGGCATAGAATAGCAGTGCGGTCAGGAAGTAATTACAGTGATTGCACACTGGGAGCTGTGGCATTACACATGCAGACATACACCCAGCAACCATGCCACCCTCACTGATATAAGACATATAATAGCAGTGTGGAAGTAATTACAGTGATTGCACACTGGGAGCTGTGGCCTTACACATGCTGACATACACTCAGCAACCATGTCACCTTCACTGATATCAGGCATAGAATAGCAGTGCGGTCAGGAAGTAATTACAGTGATTGCACACTGGGAGCTGTGGCATTACACATGCAGATATACACCCAGCAACCATGTCACCCTCACTGATATCAGACATATTATAGCAGTGCGGAAGTAATTACAGTGATTGCACACTGGGAGCTGTGGCATTATACATGCGGACATGCACCCAGCAACCATGTCACCCTCACTGATATTAGGCATAAAATAGGAGTGCAGTCAGGTAGTAATTACAGTGATTGCACACTGGGAGCTGTGGCATTACACATGCTGACATACACCCAGCAACCATGTCACCCTCACTAATATCAGGCATAGAATAGCAGTGCGGTCAGGAAGTAATTACAGTGATTGCACACTGGGAGCTGTGGCATTACACATGCAGACATACACCCAGCAACCATGTCACCCTCATTGATATCAGGCATAGAATAGGAGTGCAGTCAGGTAGTAATTACAATGATTGCACACTGGGAGCTGTGGCATTACACATGCTGACATACACTCAGCAACCATGTCACCCTCACTGATATCAGGCATAGAATAGCAGTGCGGTCAGGAAGTAATTACAGTGATTGCACACTGGGAGCTGTGGCATTACACATGCAGACATACACCCAGCAACCATGTCACCCTCACTGATATTAGGGGTGAAATAGCAGCGTGGTCAGGTAGAAATGACAGTGATTGCACACCAGGAGTCGTGGCATTACATAATATGACACACATGCACCAACTATGTCACCCTCACGGATATCAGGCATTGAAGAGCAGCACAGTATGGTAGAAATCACAATGACTTCACCCCAGGAGCTGTGGCATTGCACATGGCACACACCAAGCAACCATTTCACCCTCACTGATACTAGGAATAGAATAGTAGTAATAACAGTGATTGCACACTGGGAGCTGTGGCATAACACAACATGACATACCTTCAGCAACCATGCCACTCTCACTGATCTCAGGCACAGAATAGCAGCATGGTATGGTAGTAGTTACAGTGATTGCACCCCGGGAGCCCTGGCATTACACAGCATGACATATAATAGGGATTAAGGACCTTAAAGCAGATGAGGGATTTATGAGCTACATTTTTTTTCTCCCAAATCTCTTAACTGGCAAGTTCTGTCTCCCAGGTATTATTGCCCCTCCATGCCAGGCAAAGTCATATATCAGTACCCACAGAGCTGGCATCTGTGCCTATGTGTTAGGGTTCTGGTGGATAGAATATCTGCCAATAAATGATTGTGTTCACATCAGGGCATCTTATCGAAATTCTGCGTCCCGCACTATACTGACCAATGGAGCCCAGACAGCAGCAACATATCACAGGGACGTTACCTCTACATAACACAGGAAACACACAGAGCTAGAACTGATGTAATGAGGGAGCCGCTGCAAGAGTCCGCATATTCCCGGGATACAAAGCAATACAGGCATGCTACAATCACGTCAGCCTCACAGCAGCTACTGGTGCTATACAATGCATCTTATCAGCACACAGCAGTCCTCTGGCACTCAGCGATACTGGACATTTCTCACTTACAATAGAAAATGCAATTACCAGGCAGGGAAAGAGACCCCCAGCGGACGTACCAGAGAGAGATGGGGGGCAGCGGTAAGGTGGCTGCGGGTCCTGCACTGCTGCCTCTGTGAGGAATCTGACACTGGGCTTTTATCCAAACTGTACAGATAAAGGAGACATAGGAACAGAGGAGAACGGATGGGGGAGGGGAGACATGCCCTGCATAACTGTACGGCCTCTTATCAACCCATGTACACTGGGTGATAAAGGGTTAACAGCCCCCCCCACCTGGACTATACAAAGGCTCATCTCATGCCAAATACAGCTGGCGATCAGGTGAGGCTGGGCACCCCTGCATTCTATCACAGTGAGGAGGCTGGGCACCCCTGCATTCTATCACAGTGAGGAGGCTGGGCACCCCTGCATTCTATCACAGTGAGGAGGCTGGGCACCCCTGCATTCTATCACAGTGAGGAGGCTGGGCACCCTGCATTCTATCACAGTGAGGAGGCTGGGCACCCCTGCATTCTATCACAGTGAGGAGGCTGGGCACCCCTGCATTCTATCACAGTGAGGAGGCTGGGCACCCCTGCATTCTATCACAGTGAGGAGGCTGGGCACCCCTGCATTCTATCACAGTGAGGAGGCTGGGCACCCCTGCATTCTATCACAGTGAGGAGGCTGGGCACCCCTGCATTCTATCACAGTGAGGAGGCTGGGCACCCCTGCATTCTATCACAGTGAGGAGGCTGGGCACCCCTGCATTCTATCACAGTGAGGAGGCTGGGCACCCCTGCATTCTATCACAGTGAGGAGGCTGGGCACCCCTGCATTATATCACAGTGAGGAGGCTGGGTACCCCTGCATTATATCAGTGAGGAGGCTGGGCACCCCTGCATTCTATCACAGTGAGGAGGCTGCGCACCCCTGCATTCTATCACAGTGAGGAGGCTGGGCACCCCTGCATTCTATCACAGTGAGGAGGCTGTGCACCCATGCATTATATCACAGTGAGGAGGCTGGGCACCCCTGCATTCTATCACAGTGAGGAGGCTGGGTACCCCTGCATTCTATCACAGTGAGGAGGCTGCGCACCCCTGCATTCTATCACAGTGAGGAGGCTGGGCACCCCTGTATTAAGTAACAGTGAGGGAGCGAGGCTGGTCACCCCTGTATTATATAACAGTGAGGAGGCTGGGCACCCCTGCATTCTATCACAGTGAGGAGGCTGGGCACCCCTGTATTATATAACAGTGAGGAG
>NC_086455.1:3341621-3342901 GCF_028390025.1 Pseudophryne corroboree | reverse complement strand
GGGGGGAGGGGAGAGAGAGCGCGCCGAAACACTCACGTGGGGGGGAGGGGAGAGAGAGCGCCGAAACACTCACGTGGGGGGGAGGGGAGAGAGAGCGCCGAAACACTCACGTGGGGGGGAGGGGGAGAGAGAGCGCCGAAACACTCACGTGGGGGGGAGGGGAGAGAGAGCGCCGAAACACTCACGTGGGGGGGAGGGGAGAGAGAGCGCCGAAACACTCACGTGGGGGGGAGGGGAGAGAGAGCGCCGAAACACTCACGTGGGGGGGGGAGGGGGAGAGAGAGAGCGCCGAAACACTCACGTGGGGGGGAGGGGAGAGAGAGCGCCGAAACACTCACGTGGGGGGGAGGGGAGAGAGAGCGCCGAAACACTCACGTGGGGGGGAGGGGAGAGAGAGCGCCGAAACACTCACGTGGGGGGGAGGGGAGAGAGAGCGCCGAAACACTCACGTGGGGGGAGGGGAGAGAGAGCGCCGAAACACTCACGTGGGGGGGAGGGGAGAGAGAGCGCCGAAACACTCACGTGGGGGGGAGGGGAGAGAGAGCGCCGAAACACTCACGTGGGGGGGAGGGGAGAGAGAGCGCCGAAACACTCACGTGGGGGGAGGGGAGAGAGAGCGCCGAAACACTCACGTGGGGGGAGGGGAGAGAGAGCGCCGAAACACTCACGTGGGGGGGGGGAGGGGGAGAGAGAGCGCCGAAACACTCACGTGGGGGGGAGGGGAGAGAGAGCGCCGAAACACTCACGTGGGGGGGAGGGGAGAGAGAGCGCCGAACACTCACGTGGGGGGGAGGGGAGAGAGAGCGCCGAAACACTCACGTGGGGGGGAGGGGAGAGAGAGCGCCGAACACTCACGTGGGGGGGAGGGGAGAGAGAGCGCCGAAACACGTCACGTGGGGGGGAGGGGAGAGAGAGCGCCGAAACACTCACGTGGGGGGGAGGGGAGAGAGAGCGCCGAAACACTCACGTGGGGGGAGGGAGAGAGAGCGCCGAAACACTCACGTGGGGGGAGGGGAGAGAGAGCGCCGAAACACTCACGTGGGGGGAGGGGAGAGAGAGCGCCGAAACACTCACGTGGGGGGGGAGACCCTGGGGGAGAGAGAGCGCCGAAACACTCACGTGGGGGGGAGGGGAGAGAGAGCGCCGAAACACTCACGTGGGGGGGAGGGGAGAGAGAGCGCCGAAACACTCACGTGGGGGGAGGAGGGAGAGAGAGCGCCGAAACACTCACGTGGGGGGGAGGGGAGAGAGAGCGCCGAAACACTCACGTGGGGGGGAGG
>NC_086455.1:3259121-3339121 GCF_028390025.1 Pseudophryne corroboree | reverse complement strand
AGCAGCCAGAGAACGGACTGACCTGGGTTGGGCAAGTTTCACTGCACAGCAATTAGTTTCACTGTCAGAACAAACAGAATAGGAAGAGCCTGTTCAGCAGCCGCATGGGGCGACAATTACCCCCTCCATGCTGGTGCCAGCTCAGGCGGGACTCTGAGAAAGCACTGGGAACAATCCTGCAAAATAGGAAACCATACCTATCATGCTCATTTCTTTTTGTGTGGTGAGCTACAGAAAAATAAAAACGTCTTTGTAAGCAGCCGCTCATTGGAGCGTCTTTAAAAGTTCTTTTTATCTTCATGATGAAGCTCTTGCTTGTAAGTACGCTCACTGAAAGGCCTCACACAGACACCTGTATTTATTGCACAAACAAATGGACTGCACTAAATTATGAAACATGTTAGGATATCCGATTGCACCAGCTTAGGAGTTATCTGAGCAAAAAGTACAAATACTTGTAATCAATCACTGTGAACATACGCCAAAGAGGTGCAAACTTTTATAGCCACTGTCCCCAACTCACAAGTGGCAGAACCCCTGCATTTGTCAGGCAAAAACAGATAATGAGTCGCATGGTACCCCCACCCATGACAAACGTACAAGCGTTTTATACTAACTGGGTCCATATAATAACTGCCAGTTGTAATGTTATACAGACATGTATGCATATAACTGTCAGGTGTAATGTATACACGTGTCCATATAATAACTGTCAGGTGTAATGTAATGTATACGTGTGTCCATATAATAACTGTCAGGGGTAGTGTAATGTATACATGTGTCCATATAATAATTGTCAGGTGTAATGTATACATGTGTCTATATAATAACTGTCAGGTGTAATGTATACATGTGTCCATATAACAACTGTCAGGTGTAATGTAGTGTATACATGTGTCCATATAATAACTGTCAGGTGTAATGTATACGTGTGTCCATATAAGAACTGTCAGGTGTAATGTAATGTATACATGTGTCCATATAACAACTGTCAGGTGTAATGTATACATGTGTCCATATAACAACTGTCAGGTGTAATGTAATGTATACATAGTGTTCATTCTAGCACCCTGCACCTTTCAAAATCCATGCAGTTCTCCTTTCCTACCTGGGGTGTCGCTCTCTGCTCTGGTGCTTCTCAGAACGCTCTGGTCTGTATCTCGGCACTGAAATACAGACCTGAGTGTGCTGAGAAGCACCAAAGGAGAGAGCGACACCCCAGGCAGGAAAGAGGAACTGCACGTGTTTTGAAAGGTGCAGGGTGCTAGAATGAACACTATATACATGTGTCCATATAATAACTGTCAGGTGTAATGTATACATGTATCCATATAATAACTGGCAGGTGTAATGTATACATGTGTCCATATAATAACTGGCAGGTGTAATGTATACATGTGTCCATATAATAACTGTCAGGTGTAGTGTAACGTATACATGTGTCCATATAATAACTGTCAGGTGTAATGTAACGTATACATGTGTCCATATAATAACTGGCAGGTGTAATGTATACATGTGTCCATATAATAACTGTCAGGTGTAATGTAATGTATACATGTGTCCATATAATAACTGTCAGGTGTAATGTATACGTGTGTCCATATAATAACTGTCAGGTGTAATGTATACGTGTGTCCATATAATAACTGGCAGGTGCAATGTAATGTATACGTGTGTCCATATAATAACTGTCAGGTGTAATGTAATGTATACGTGTGTCCATATCATAACTGTCAGGTGAAATGTAATGTATACGTGTGTCCTTATAATAACGGTCAGGTGTAATGTAATGTATACGTGTGTCCATATAATAACTGTCAGGTGTAATCTATACGTGCATCCATATAATAACTGTCAGGTGTAATGTATACGTGTGTCCATATAATAACTGGCAGGTGCAATGTAATGTATACGTGTGTCCATATAATAACTGGCAGGTGTAATGTATACATGTGTCCATATAATAACTGTCAGGTGTAATGTATACATGTGTAAATATAATAACTGTCAGGTGTAATGTATACGTGTGTCCATATAATAACTAGCAGGTGTAATGTATACATGTGTCCATATAATAACTGTCAGGTGTAATGTATACGTGTGTCCATATAATAACTGTCAGGTGTAATGTATACGTGTGTCCATATAATAACTGTCAGGTGTAATGTAATGTATACATGTGTCCATATAATAACTGTCAGGTGTAATGTAATGTATACATGTGTCCATATAATAGCTGTCAGGTGTAATGTAATGTATACGTGTGTCCATATAATAACTGTCAGGTGTAATGTTATGTATACGTGTGTCCATATAATAACTGTCAGGTGTAATGTAACGTATACATGTGTCCATATAATAACTGGCAGGTGTAATGTATACATGTGTCCATATAATAACTGTCAGGTGTAATGTAATGTAATGTATACATGTGCCATATAATAACTGTCAGGTGTAATGTATACATGTGTCCATATAATAACTGTCAGGTGTAATGTAATGTATACGTGTGTCCATATAATAACTGTCAGGTGTAATGTATACATGTGTCCATATAATAACTGTCAGGTGTAATGTAATGTATACGTGTGTCCATATAATAACTGTCAGGTGTAATGTATACGTGTGTCCATATAATAACTGTCAGGTGTAATGTATACGTGTGTCCATATAATAACTGTCAGGTGTAATCTATACGTGCGTCCATATAATAACTGTCAGGTGTAATGTAATGTACACATGTGTCCATATAATAACTGTCAGGTGTAGTGTAACGTATACATGTGTCCATATAATAACTGTCAGGTGTAATGTAACGTATACATGTGTCCATATAATAACTGGCAGGTGTAATGTATACGTGTGTCCATATAATAACTGTCAGATGTAATGTATACATGTGTCCATATAATAACTGGCAGGTGTAATGTAATGTATACATTGAGTCCAGCTAATAACTGTCAGGTGTAATGTAATATATACGTGTCCATATAATAACTGTCAAGTGTAATGTAATGTATAGCAGGTACGTGCGGTGAGCTAAATAGCTCAGGAGGCACTGGCTAGCACAAGAGCCAGATTTACATGTAATATATGAGCCAAAGCGTACATCTGGGCATTATACACAGGTGCAGCAGTATATACATCTGGGCATTATACACAGGTGCAGCAATATACACTCCAGGAAATTTGGTGAGTTTTGATCAGAGATATACGGAAAAGATAGCCAGGTGAGACACTGCCTCCCCTGCCATAGACTTTTTACTCCAGAGTTTTGGCTATAATAATTAATAGAATAATGCAAAGAAGATATTTCAACCCTATTCTTTGTATTATTCATATACTTTACGCAGTCAAAACTCTGGCACAAAGATTATGACAGGAAAGGCTCTGCCTCACCTTACCACACGTCACTGATGTATACATGTGTCCATATAATAACTGGCAGGTGTAATGTATACATGTGTCCATATAATAACTGTCAGGTGTAATGTATACATGTGTCCATATAATAACTGTCAGGTGTAATGTATACATGTGTCCATATAATAACTGTCAGGTGTAATGTATACATGTGTCCATATAATAACTGGCAGGTGTAATGTATACATGTGTACATATAATAACTGTCAGGTGTAATGTATACATGTGTCCATATAATAACTGTCAGGTGTAATGTATACATGTGTCCATATAATAACTGTCAGGTGTAATGTATACATGTGTACATATAATAACTGGCAGGTGTAATGTATACATGTGTCCATATAATAACTGGCAGGTGTAATGTATACATGTGTACATATAATAACTGGCAGGTGTAATGTATACATGTGTCCATATAATAACTGGCAGGTGTAATGTATACATGTGTACATATAATAACTGGCAGGTGTAATGTATACATGTGTCCATATAATAACTGTCAGGTGTAATGTATACATGTGTCCATATAATAACTGTCAGGTGTAATGTATACATGTGTCCATATAATAACTGTCAGGTGTAATGTATACATGTGTCCATATAATAACTGTCAGGTGTAATGTATACATGTGTCCATATAATAACTGTCAGGTGTAATGTATACATGTGTACATATAATAACTGGCAGGTGTAATGTATACATGTGTACATATAATACCACCCCCCCCCCCCCCCCCTACCCCCAGTGACAGCTGTGAGGGAAGGAATATGCATTTATAATACCAGTGTAATACAGGGGATATATAATAATGCACACAGTATATATATATAATACCCTTAGTGACAGGTGTAATACAGGGAATATATAATAATGCACACAGTATATAATAACCCCCAGTGACCAGTGTAATACAGGGAATATGCATTTATAATACCGGTGTAATACAGGGAATATATTATAATGCACACAGTATATATAATAACAAACCCGAGTGACGGGTGTAATACAGGGAATATGCATTTATAATACCAGTCTAATACAAGGAATATATAATAATGCACACAGTAAATATAATACCACCCAGTGACAGGTGTGATGGGGGGAATGTGTATATATAATACAGGTGTAATACAGGGAATATATAATAATGCACACGATATTTTATATATATATAATAACCCCCAGTGACAGATGTCATACAGGGAATGTGTATCTATGATATACAAGTGCAATGCAGGGAAGGTATATATATATATATATATATATATATATATATATATATATATATATATATATATATATATATAATACAGGTAATATATAATAATGCACACAGAATATATGTAATACCACCAGTGACAGGTGTAATACAGGTAATACACAGGTTGAGTATCCCATATCCAAATATTCCGAAATACGGAATATTCCAAAATACGGACTTTTTTGAGTGAGATAGTGAAACCTTTGTTTTTTGATGGCTCAATGTACACAAACTTTGTTTAATACACAAAGTTATTACAAATACAGGTAGAGTATCTCATATCCAAATATTCCGAAATACGGAATATTCCGAAATACGGACTTTTTTGAGTGAGAGTGAGATAGTGAAACCTTTGTTTTTTGATGGCTTAGTGTACACAACCTTTGTTTAATACACAAAGTTATTAAAAATATTGTATTAAATGACCTTCAGGCTGTGTGTATAAGGTGTATATGAAACAAATGAATTGTGTGAATGTAGACACTCTATGTTTAATGCACAAAGTTAAAGAAAATATTGGCTAAAATGACCTTCAGGCTGTGTGTATAAGGTGTATATGTAACATAAATACATTCTGTGCTTAGACTTGGGTCCCATCACCATGATAACTAATTATGGTATGCAATTATTCTAAAATACGGAAAAATCCGATATCCAAAATACCTCTGGTCCCAAGCATTTTGGATAAGGGATACTCAACCTGTATAATGATGCACACAGTATATATAGCACACCCAGTGACAGGTGTAATACAGGTAATATATAATAATGCACACAGTATATATAGCACCCCCCAGTGACAAGTTTGATACAGGTAATATATAATGATGCACACAGTATATATAGCACCCCCCAGTGACAGGTGTGATACAGGTAATATATAATGATGCACACAGTATATTTAGCATCCCCCAGTGACAGGTGTGATACAGGTAATATATAATGATGCACACAGTATATATAGCACCCCCCAGTGACAGGTGCGATACAGGAAATATATAATGATGCACACAGTATATTTAGCATCCCCCAGTGACAGGTGTGATACAGGTAATATATAATGATGCACACAGTATATATAGCACCCCCCAGTGACAGGTGTGATACAGGTAATATATAATGATGCACACAGTATATATAGCACCCCCCAGTGACAGGTGTGATACAGGTAATATATAATGATGCACACAATGTATATATAGCACCCCCAGTGACAGGTGTGATACAGGTAATATATAATGATGCACACAGTATATATAGCACCCCCCAGTGACAGGTGTGATACAGGTAATATATAATGATGCGCACAGTATATTTAGCATCCCCCAGTGACAGGTGTGATACAGGTAATATATAATGATGCACACAGTATATATAGCACCCCCCAGTGACAGGTGCGATACAGGTAATATATAATAATGCACACAGTATATATAGCACCCCCCAGTGACAAGTTTGATACAGGTAATATATAATGATGCACACAGTATATATAGCACCCCCCAGTGACAGGTGTGATACAGGTAATATATAATGATGCACACAGTATATATAGCACCCCCCAGTGACAGGTGCGATACAGGTAATATATAATGATGCACACAGTATATTTAGCATCCCCCAGTGACAGGTGTGATACAGGTAATATATAATGATGCACACAGTATATATAGCACCCCCCAGTGACAGGTGTGATACAGGTAATATATAATGATGTGCACAGTATATATAGCACCACCCAGTGACAGGTGTGATACAGGTAATATATAATGATGCACACAGTATATATAGCACCCCCCAGTGACAGGTGTGATACAGGTAATATATAATGATGCACACAATGTATATATAGCACCCCCAGTGACAGGTGTGATACAGGTAATATATAATGATGCACACAGTATATATAGCACCCCCCAGTGACAGGTGTGATACAGGTAATATATAATGATGCGCACAGTATATATAGCACCACCCAGTGACAGGTGTGATACAGGTAATATATAATGATGTGCACAGTATATATAGCAGCACCCAGTGACAGGTGTGATACAGGTAATATATAATGATGTGCACAGTATATATAGCACCACCCAGTGACAGGTGTGATACAGGTAATATATAATGATGTGCACAGTATATATAGCACCACCCAGTGACAGGTGCGATACAGGTAATATATAATGATGCGCACAGTATATATAGCACCCAGGGGTGTATCTTCCTATTGGCCAGGATGGCACTCGCCAGGGGCGCCAGGCAAGGAGGGGGCGCCGCCTGGCTGTGCCACCCAAGTCCAAAGGATAGAAAAGCAGTACTGTCAGACTGTACCTGGTGAGAGTCTGTTACTACTGTTACTACTACTACTACTACTACTACTACTACTACTACTACTACTACTACTACTACTACTACTACTACAGTAACAGACTCTCACCAGGTACACAGCAATTATTAGATATTGTTAAGATAATAATAAAGTGTCAGTGTTTGGGAGAAGGGACTGTAGTACCTGGAAAACTACACGATTTTCATGTATGTTAGATGTACGTAAGTAGAAAGTAAATGAAAACTTTAACTTGTTGCGTGTAATAAAGAAAATACATATCTTACCTATTTCAAGGCCAGGTTCAAGGAAATGTATATCACTTAATTGTATAATTGATCATTTTATCTTGGAAGTGATGGCACCCTGATGTTTTTTTCTAACAGGAAACACTTCTACCACCCAACTAATGGTGTTTGGTTAATGGCTGGGTCAATTTGAGGCTCCTCTCACAGCATCTCATTAGCATTTCATTCAGGATGCAGTCAAGATGCCGGCATTTGGCATCCCGGCGGTCGGAAAGCTGACGCCAGCATCCCGAAACTGCTCAGAATGCTGATGCTGGCATCCCAACATAGATAGCGATGCAGAATGCCAAAATCCGGATCGAGTTGGTGCCAAAGTATCCACTGGCAAGCTACGTGGGAGGGTTAGGGTTAGGCTGCAAGGGCGGAAGGGCTAGGCTGCAGGGAGGGAGATTAGGAAGGGTGGGTTAGGGTTAGGCACCACTGAAGAAGCTTTTGGGGGAGGGGGGCAGGTTAAGGTCAGGCTGTGGGAAAGGTGGGTTAGGGGGGAGGGATGGTGTAACGTGAATACGAGACACTACTGCGGTGTAATGTGAATAAGGGACACTACTGTGTGGCATAATTTGAATTGTAAGTACTATTGTATCCACGTCCTTCCCCACAAGACCATGCCCCATTTCCAATACTCACACCTTATTCCAAATGTGTGTAGGGAGGGCGCCAGCTCCCTACTTTGCCAGGGGCGCTCGGACCCCTAGATACACCCCTGATAGCACCCCCCAGTGACAGGTGCGATACAGGTAATATATAATGATGTGCACAGTATATATAGCACCCCCCAGTGACAGGTGCGATACAGGTAATATATAATGATGCGCACAGTATATATAGCACCCCCCAGTGACAGGTGTGATACAGGTAATAAATAATAATGCACACAGTATATATAGCACCCCCAGTGACAGGTGCGATACAGGTAACATATAATGATGCGCACAGTATATATAGCACCCCCCAGTGACAGGTGTGATACAGGTAATATATAATGATGCGCACAGTATATATAGCACCACCACCCCCCCTCCCAGTGACAGGTGTGATACAGGTAATATATAATGATGCGCACAGTATATATAGCACCCCCTAGTGACAGGTGCGATACAGGTAATATATAATGATGCACACAGTATATATAGCACCCCCCAGTGACAGGTGCGATACAGGTAATATATAATGATGCACACAGTATATATAGCACCCCCAGTGACAGGTGTGATACAGGTAATATATAATGATGCGCACAGTATATATAGCACCCCCCAGTGACAGGTGCGATACAGGTAATATATAATGATGCGCACAGTATATATAGCACCCCCCAGTGACAGGTGTGATACAGGTAATATATAATGATGCACACAGTATATATAGCACCCCCCAGTGACAGGTGTGATACAGGTAATATATAATGATGCACACAGTATATATAGCACCCCCAGTGACAGGTGTGATACCGGTGATTTATAATCATGCACACAGTATATATAGCACCCCCATCGACAGGTGCGATACAGGTAATATATAATGATGCACACAGTATATATAGCACCCCCCAGTGACAGTTGCGATACAGGTAATATATAATAATGCACACAGTATATATAGCACCCCCCAGTGACAGGTGTGATACAGGTAATATATAATGATGCACACAGTATATATAGCACCCCCCAGTGACAGGTGCGATACAGGTAATATATAATGATGCACACAGTATATATAGCACCCCCAGTGACAGGTGTGATACAGGTAATATATAATGATGCGCACAGTATATATAGCACCCCCCAGTGACAGGTGCGATACAGGTAATATATAATGATGCGCACAGTATATATAGCACCCCCCAGTGACAGGTGTGATACAGGTAATATATAATGATGCACACAGTATATATAGCACCCCCAGTGACAGGTGTGATACCGGTGATTTATAATCATGCACACAGTATATATAGCACCCCCATCGACAGGTGCGATACAGGTAATATATAATGATGCACACAGTATATATAGCACCCCCCAGTGACAGTTGCGATACAGGTAATATATAATAATGCACACAGTATATATAGCACCCCCCAGTGACAGGTGTGATACAGGTAATATATAATGATGCATAGTGTATATATATAGCACCCCCCATTGACAGGTGTGATACAGGTAATATATAATGATGCGCACAGTATATATAGCACCCCCCAGTGACAGGTGTAATACAGGTAATATATAATGATGCATAGTGTATATATATATATATATATATATAGCACCCCCAGTGACAGGTGTAATACAGGTAATATATAATGATGCATAGTGTATATATATATATATATATATATATATCACCCCCAGTGACAGGTGTAATACAGGTAATATATAATGATGCATAGTGTATGTATATATATATATATATATATATATATATATATATATATATATACATACACTATGCATCATTATATATTACCTGTATCACACCTGTCACTGGGGGTGCTATATATACTGTGCGCATCATTATATATTACCTGTATCACACATGTCACTGGGGGTGCTATATATACTGTGTGCACCATTATATATTACCTGTATCACACCTGTCACTGGGGGTGCTATATATATATATATATATATATATATATATATATATATATATATATATATAGCACCCCCAGTGACAGGTGTGATACAGGTAATATATAATGATGCGCACAGTATATATAGCACCCCCAGTGACAGGTGTGATACAGGTAATATATAATGATGCATACAGTATATATATATATATATATATATATATATATATATATATATATACCCCCCAGTGCCAGGTGCGATACAGGGAATGGTTACATACTAGTAAGGCGCACATAATGCATACAATTACCACCTCCTTCCCCGGAGCAAGCGTCCACCCTCCGCCTCCCCAGTCCCGCTCCTCCCCGGTTCTCACCTCCGGAGCGCAGTCCCGTCTCCTGTACAGTCCAACCTGACACTGAGCGGCACCTCCAGCTGCATGCCGCACCTCCCTGTCACCCCGCCCCCTAGCTGCACCTTCACCAATCACACGCCCCCATCCCGCACACCGCTCTGCCTCCCCTGCGTCTCACTGGCTGCTGGTAGAAGGGGGCGGGGGCAGAAGGTGAGCACAGGCTCAACCTGGAAGGGAGCTGGTTTCTGTCACGTGATGGCTGACGAGCCGCCGCCATGTTTTTGGTTGTTAAGCAACTAGGACCGGTGACACCTGTACATGCATATATACAATGAGCCCCTATGGGTTGTCACTGACCCCTCTGTCCTGCCTTACACTGTGCTGGGGCAGTGCTGGTGCTAGCAGCTGTCAGTAAGTTACTGACAGGGAGAATGAGGCCAGTCAGTGTCACTTTCTGTGCAGCAGGAGTCACTTCATATTCTGTATGTAACCAATGCCCTGGTGGCTGCTGTCATATAGCCTCAGACCACAACATGGCCACCAATGCCCTGCGCACTTCCGCAACCATTATCCATTATTTTGTCGGTCGGCGACAAACATTGTAAAAATTCTGTCATCTCAGTGGAATAAAACATTTCTGTTTTCAGAAGAAAAAAATATATATATATCTATTTTACAGTTTATTTCTTTTTTGAGTCAGAGGGACTGTGCCCAATGGCAGAGAATGCCATGGCGGAGCTACGTCTGCCATCGCCGGTCCAGTATCGCTTCAGCTAAGATGCAGCAATCGGGGATATTGCTGCGGTAATAAAAAAAATCAATTACAGACATAAAAGAGGTACAGTAACAACAAAGAAGCACGTACAGGTTTTATGAATATGAGTGCCGGGCGGTTTAATGTTTTACCAGGGCACGAAGAGCTCTAGCGGGTCACCGAGCGGATTACTGCGCAGTCATATACTCCTGGCCGGCCGCTGGTAGGGATCGTCACTGGGATGGCATCTAGGTGTCACTGATAAATCAGAATTACTGGGAGATTATAGAAAGCGCACTGACTGACACAGAGATAGGCCTCAGAGGAAGCGTTCTGCCACACAAGCCATACTAATATCATATAGGGTGTGACAGTGGTAAAGGTCAGCATATAGTATTCAGCAATAAATTCATTCCAAAGAGGCAAAATCCACACTCTGTACAGGAAAACTTATAACATTGTATGTTACTGACTGCAAATCCACACTCTGTACAGGAAAACATATAACATTGTATGTTACTGACTGCAAATCCACACTCTGTACAGGAAAACATATAACATTGTATGTTACTGACTGAAAATCCACACACTGTACAGGAAAACATATAACATTGTATGTTACTGATTGCAAATCCACACACTGTACAGGAAACATATAACATTGTATGTTACTGACTGCAAATCCACACACTGTACAGGAAAACAAATAACATTGTATGTTACTGACTGCAAATCCACACAATGTACAGGAAAACATATAACATTGTATGTTACTGACTGCAAATCCACACAATGTACAGGAAAACATATAACATTGTATGTTACTGACTGCAGAGCTACACACTGTACAGGAAAACATAACATTGTATGTTACTGACTGCAAATCCACACACTGTAGAGGAAAACATATAACATTGTATGTTACTGACTGCAGAGCTACACACTGTACAGGAAAACATTTAACATTGTATGTTACTGACTGCAAATCCACACACTGTAGAGGAAAACATATAACATTGTATGTTACTGACTGCAGAGCTACACACTGTACAGGAAAACATTTAACATTGTATGTTACTGACTGCAGAGCTACACTCTGTACAGGAAAACATATAACATTGTATGTTACTGACTGCAAATCCACACACTGTACAGGAAACATATAACATTGTATGTTACTGACTGCAAATCCACACACTGTACAGGAAAACATAACATTGTATGTTACTGACTGCAAATCCACACACTGTACAGGAAAACATATAACATTGTATGTTACTGACTGCAGAGCTACACACTGTACAGGAAAACATATAACATTGTATGTTACTGACTGCAGAGCTACACTCTGTACAGGAAAACATATAACATTGTATGTTACTGACTGCAAATCCACACACTGTACAGGAAAACATATAACATTGTATGTTACTGACTGCAAATCCACACACTGTACAGGAAAACTTATAACATTGTATGTTACTGACTGCAAATCCACACACTGACTGTACAGGAAAACTTATAACATTGTATGTTACTGACTGCAGAGCTACACTCTGTACAGGAAAACATATAACATTGTATGTTACTGACTGCAAATCCACACGCTGTACAGGAAAAATTATAACATTGTATGTTACTGACTGCAAATCCACACTCTGTACAGGAAAACATATAACATTGTATGTTATTGACTGCAAATCCACACACTGTACAGGAAAACATATAACATTGTATGTTACTGACTGCAAATCCACACACTGTACAGGAAACATATAACATTGTATGTTACTGACTGCAAATCCACACACTGTACAGGAAAACATATAACATTGTATGTTACTGACTGCAAATCCACACACTGTAGAGGAAACATATAACATTGTATGTTACTGACTGCAGAGCTACACTCTGTACAGGAAAACATATAACATTGTATGTTACTGACTGCAAATCCACACGCTGTAGAGGAAAACATATAACATTGTATGTTACTGACTGCAGAGCTACACACTGTACAGGAAACATATAACATTGTATGTTACTGACTGCAAATCCACACACTGTACAGGAAAACATATAACATTGTATGTTACTGACTGCAAATCCACACACTGTACAGGAAAACATATAACATTGTATGTTACTGACTGCAAATCCACACACTGTACAGGAAAACATATAACATTGTATGTTACTGACTGCAAATCCACACACTGTACAGGAAAACATATAACATTGTATGTTACTGACTGCTAATTCACACACTGTACAGGAAAACATATAACATTTTATGTTACTGACTGCAAATCCACACACTGTACAGGAAAACATATAACATTGTATGTTACTGACTGCAAATTCACACACTGTACAGGAAAACATATAACATTGTATGTTACTGACTGCAAATCCACACACTGTACAGGAAACATATAACATTGTATGTTACTGACTGCAAATCCACACACTGTACAGGAAAACATATAACATTGTATGTTACTGACTGCAAATCCACACACTGTACAGGAAAACACATAACATTGTATGTTACTGACTGCAAATCCACACACTGTACAGGAAAACATATAACATTGTATGTTACTGACTGCAAATCCACACTCTGTACAGGAAACATATAACATTGTATGTTACTGACTGCAAATCCACGCACTGTACATGAAAACATATAACATTGTATGTTGCTGACTGCAGAGCTACACACTGTACAGGAAAACATATAACATTGTATGTTACTGACTGCAAATCCACACACTGTACACAAAACATATAACATTGTATGTTACTGACTGCAGAGCTACACACTGTACAGGAAAACATATAACATTGTATGTTACTGACTGCAAATCCACACACTGTACACAAAACATATAACATTGTATGTTACTGACTGCAGAGCTACACACTGTACAGGAAAACATATAACATTGTATGTTACTGACTGCAAATCCACACACTGTACAGGAAAACATATAACATTGTATGTTACTGACTGCAAATTCACACACTGTACAGGAAAACATATAACATTGCATGTTACTGACTGCAAATCCACACACTGTACAGGAAAACATATAACATTGTATGTTACTGACTGCAAATTCACACACTGTACAGGAAAACATATAACATTTTATGTTACTGACTGCAAATCCACACACTGTACAGGAAAACATATAACATTGTATGTTACTGACTGCAAATTCACACACTGTACAGGAAAACATATAACATTTTATGTTACTGACTGCAAATCCACACACTGTACAGGAAAACATATAACATTGTATGTTACTGACTGCAAATTCACACACTGTACAGGAAAACATATAACATTGTATGTTACTGACTGCAAATCCACACACTGTACATGAAAACATATAACATTGTATGTTACTGACTGCAAATTCACACACTGTACAGGAAAACATATAACATTGTATGTTACTGACTGCAAATCCACACACTGTACAGGAAAACATATAACATTGTATGTTACTGACTGCAAATCCACACACTGTACAGGAAACATATAACATTGTATGTTACTGACTGCAGAGCTACACACTGTACAGGAAAACATATAACATTGTATGTTACTGACTGCAAATCCACACACTGTACACAAAACATATAACATTGTATGTTACTGACTGCAGAGCTACACACTGTACAGGAAAACATATAACATTGTATGTTACTGACTGCAAATTCACACACTGTACAGGAAAACATATAACATTGCATGTTACTGACTGCAAATCCACACACTGTACAGGAAAACATATAACATTGTATGTTACTGACTGCAAATTCACACACTGTACAGGAAAACATATAACATTGCATGTTACTGACTGCAAATCCACACACTGTACAGGAAAACATATAACATTGTATGTTACTGACTGCTAATTCACACACTGTACAGGAAAACATATAACATTTTATGTTACTGACTGCAAATCCACACACTGTACAGGAAAACATATAACATTGTATGTTACTGACTGCAAATTCACACACTGTACAGGAAAACATATAACATTGTATGTTACTGACTGCAAATCCACACACTGTACAGGAAACATATAACATTGTATGTTACTGACTGCAAATCCACACACTGTACAGGAAAACATATAACATTGTATGTTACTGACTGCAAATCCACACACTGTACAGGAAAACATATAACATTGTATGTTACTGACTGCAAATCCACACACTGTACAGGAAAACATATAACATTGTATGTTACTGACTGCAAATCCACACTCTGTACAGGAAACATATAACATTGTATGTTACTGACTGCAAATCCACGCACTGTACATGAAAACATATAACATTGTATGTTGCTGACTGCAGAGCTACACACTGTACAGGAAAACATATAACATTGTATGTTACTGACTGCAAATCCACACACTGTACACAAAACATATAACATTGTATGTTACTGACTGCAGAGCTACACACTGTACAGGAAAACATATAACATTGTATGTTACTGACTGCAAATCCACACACTGTACACAAAACATATAACATTGTATGTTACTGACTGCAGAGCTACACACTGTACAGGAAAACATATAACATTGTATGTTACTGACTGCAAATCCACACACTGTACAGGAAAACATATAACATTGTATGTTACTGACTGCAAATTCACACACTGTACAGGAAAACATATAACATTGCATGTTACTGACTGCAAATCCACACACTGTACAGGAAAACATATAACATTGTATGTTACTGACTGCAAATTCACACACTGTACAGGAAAACATATAACATTTTATGTTACTGACTGCAAATCCACACACTGTACAGGAAAACATATAACATTGTATGTTACTGACTGCAGAGCTACACACTGTACAGGAAAACATATAATATTGTATGTTACTGACTGCAGAGCTACACTCTGTACAGGAAAACATATAACATTGTATGTTACTGACTGCAAATTCACACACTGTACAGGAAAACATATAACATTGTATGTTACTGACTGCAAATCCACACACTGTACAGGAAAACATATAAAATTGTATGTTACTGACTGCAAATCCACACACTGTACAGGAAACATATAACATTGTATGTTACTGACTGCAAATCCACACACTGTACAGGAAAACATATAACATTGTATGTTACTGACTGCAAATCCACACACTGTACAGGAAAACATATAACATTGTATGTTACTGACTGCAGAGCTACACACTGTACAGGAAAACATATAACATTGTATGTTACTGACTGCAGAGCTACACACTGTACAGGAAAACATATAACATTGTATGTTACTGACTGCAGAGCTACACACTGTACAGGAAAACGTATAACATTGTATGTTACTGACTGCAAATCCACACACTGTACAGGAAACATATAACATTGTATGTTACTGACTGCAAATCCACACACTGTACAGGAAAACATATAACATTGTATGTTACTGACTGCAAATCCACACACTGTACAGGAAACATATAACATTGTATGTTACTGACTGCAAATCCACACACTGTACAGGAAAACATATAACATTGTATGTTACTGACTGCAAATCCAGGATATATCACTATGTACCTGTCAGGGGGTAGATGGGACAGAGCAATGTTCTGCAGATCACTAGAGAGGTCAGTAATGTAATAATCTGCAGGATATATCACTATGTAGCTGTCAGGGGTTAGATGGGACAGAGCAATGCTCTGCAGATCACTAGAGAGGTCAGTAATGTAATAATCTGCAGGATATATCACTATGTAGCTGTCAGGGGGTAGATGGGACAGAGCAATGTTCTGCAGACCACTAGAGGGGTCAGTAATGTAATAATCTGCAGAATATATCACTATGTACCTGTCAGGGGGTAGATGGGACAGAGCAATGTTCTGCAGGTCAGTAGAGAGGTCAGTGATGTAATAATCTGCAGGATATATCACTAAGTACCTGTCGGGGTAGATGGGACAGAGCAATGCTCTGCAGGTCACCAGAGAGGTCAGTAATGTAATAATTTGCAGTATATATCAGTATGTACCTGTCAGGGGGTAGATGGGACAGAGCAATGTTCTGCAGATCACTAGAGAGGTCAGTAATGTAATAATCTGCAGGATATATCAGTATGTACCTGTCAGGGGGTAGATGGGACAGAGCAATGTTCTGCAGATCACTAGAGAGGTCAGTAATGTAATAATCTGCAGGATATATCAGTATGTACCTGTCAGGGGGTAGATGGGACAGAGCAATGTTCTGCAGATCACTAGAGGGGTCAGTAATGTAATAATCTGCAGAATATATCACTATGTACCTGTCAGGGGGTAGATGGGACAGAGCAATGTTCTGCAGATCACTAGAGAGGTCAGTAATGTAATAATCTGCAGGATATATCACTAAGTACCTGTCAGGGGGTAGATGGGACAGAGCAATGTTCTGCAGACCACTAGAGGGGTCAGTAATGTAATAATCTGCAGAATATATCACTATGTACCTGTCAGGGGGTAGATGGGACAGAGCAATGTTCTGCAGGTCACTAGAGAGGTCAGTAATGTAATAATCTGCAGGATATATCACTATGTAGCTGTCAGGGGTTAGATGGGACAGAGCAATGTTCTGCAGATCACTAGAGAGATCAGTAATGTAATAATCTGCAGGATATATCACTATGTACCTGTCAGGGGATAGATGGGACAGAGCAATGTTCTGCAGATCACTAGAGAGGTCAGTAATGTAATAATCTGCAGGATATATCACTATGTGGCTGTCAGGGGGTAGATGGGACAGAGCAATGTTCTGCAGATCACTAGAGAGGTCAGTAATGTAATAATCTGCAGGATATATCACTATGTGGCTGTCAGGGGGTAGATGGGACAGAGCAATGTTCTGCAGATCACTAGAGAGGTCAGTAATGTAATAATCTGCAGGATATATCACTATGTACCTGTCAGGGGGTAGATGGGACAGAGCAATGTTCTGCAGATCACTAGAGAGGTCAGTAATGTAATAATCTGCAGGATATATCGCTATGAACCTGTCAGGGGGTAGATGGGACAGAGCAATGTTCTGCAGATCACTAGAGAGGTCAGTAATGTAATAATCTGCAGGATATATCACTATGTGGCTGTCAGGGGGTAGATGGGACAGAGCAATGTTCTGCAGACCACTAGAGGGGTCAGTAATGTAATTTTCTGCAGAATACATCCTTATGAATCCAGGGGTAAGGGGCGGGTATTGCTTACATGGGCCTGGTCTTGCAGGAGTACCGCACGAGAATCTGAGCCACACGTCCAGGCTGCGGAGAGGTGACATCATACAGAGCGGCTGCATCACGCTGGGGGTGACAGCAGCCTGTATTAGCAGGTGATCTCCTATCTCAGGTTTCTCAGTGTGATTCCTTGTTTCACAGCCCTGTAAATGTAATTACTTGTACGGCTGATGGGCTATTAATCCTGTGAAATGAGATGAGTGAACCAACACTACAGCAGCATCATAATTAAGGTATTATAAAGTACCCTGTCTTATTTATTTCTGCAACAATTAATTGAAGGATCTAGTGTAATTTATAGCATCTCGTAATGTCTGTGCAGCCAGGTGTGGCAGCGTCATTCAATTACATCTCATTTAAATACAATAGAATATTTTAGGTCAAACAATATGAAGTGAATTTATATAACAATGGACATTAAAGGTGGTTGTATCAACCTAAGTTTCTGCTATTCCTGCAGAAGGTAACATACACATAGTGGAGGCAGGACTGGTGTGAGCTCAACCAGTGCTCATAAGTATTAATTCAGTGATGTCACTGGCTCCTAGTGACTGGATAGGCTGCACTCTCAGTGATGTCACTGGTTCCTAGTGACTGGATAGGCTGCACTCTCAGTGATGTCACTGGCACCTAGTGACTGGATAGGCCGCACTCTCAGTGATGTCACTGGTTCCTAGAGACTGGATAGGTTGCACTCTCAGTGATGTCACTGGTTCCTAGTGACTGGATAGGCTGCACTCTCAGTGATGTCACTGGCTCCTAGTGACTGGATAGGCTGCAATCTCAGTGATGTCACTGGTTCCTAGTGACTGGATAGGCTGCACCCTCAGTGATGTCACTGGTTCCTAGTGACTGGATAGGTTGCACTCTCAGTGATGTCACTGGTTCCTAGTGACTGGATAGGCTGCACTCTCAGTGATGTCACTGGCTCCTAGTGACTGGATAGGCTGCACTCTCAGTGATGTCACTGGTTCCTAGTGACTGGATAGGCTGCATCCTCAGTGATGTCACTGGTTCCTAGTGACTGGATAGGCTGCACTCTCAGTGATGTCACTGGCTCCTAGTGACTGGATAGGCTGTACTCTCAGTGATGTCACCTGGTTCCTAGTGACTGGATAGGCTGCACTCTCAGCGATGTCACCTGGTTCCTAGTGACTGGATAGGCCGCATTCTCAGTGACGTTACTGGTTCCTAGTGACTGGATAGGCTGCACTCTCAGCGATGTCACCTGGTTCCTAGTGACTGGATAGGCTGTACTCTCAGTGATGTCACCTGGTTCCTAGTGACTGGATAGGCTGCACTCTCAGCGATGTCACCTGGTTTCTAGTGACAGGATAGGCCGCACTCTCAGTGACGTTACTGGTTCCTAGTGACTGGATAGGCTGCACTCTCAGCGATGTCACCTGGTTCCTAGTGACTGGATAGGCTGCACTCTCAGTGATGTCACTGGCTCCTAGTGACTGGATAGGCTGCACTCTCAGTGACGTTACTGGCTCCTAGTGACTGGATAGGCCGCACTCTCAGTGACGTTACTTGTTCCTAGTGACTGGATAGGCTGCACTCTCAGTGATCTCACTGGCTCCTAGTGATTGGATAGGCTGCACTCTCAGTGATGTCACCTGGTTCCTAGTGACTGGATAGGCTGCACTCTCAGTGATGTCACCTGGTTCCTAGTGCCTGGATAGGCCGCACTCTCAGTGATGTCACTGGTTCCTAGTGACTGGATAGGCTGCACTCTCAGTGACGTTACTGGCTCCTAGTGACTGGATAGACTGCACTCTCAGTGATGTCACTGTCTCCTAGTGACTGGATAGGCCAGACTCTCAGTGATGTCACTGGCTCCTAGTGTTTGGATAGGCTGCACTCTCAGTGATGTCACTGGCTCCTAGTGACTGAATAGGCCGCACACTCAGTGATGTCACTAGTTCCTAGTGACTGGATAGGCCGCACTCTCAGTGATGTAACTGGTTCCTAGTGACTGGATAGGCCGCACTCTCAGTGACGTCACTGGCTCCTAGTGACTGGATAGGCCGCACTCTCCGTGATGTCACTGGTTCCTAGTGTTTGGATAGGCTACATTCTAAGGGAAGTCAGTTCCAGTTGCCTTCATGTAGGGGGCGCTATTCTTGCATTGTCTCCTATTTTAGTTTATCCTCTTTTTTTGCGCTCTTTTCTATACTCTCCAAACCACTTCACTGCTGATGACAACAAGGGAATGGTCCCAGCCATCCGTACAAATATGTAGTGAGGAAATTGCTGTGATCTGTGTGGCGTTTGGAGATCTGTAAATGATCGGAATGAAGAGAAAGGAGCGAGATCTTTGATGAATTAACTAACTATCAAAGCTGTTCCACTATGCATATGAAGAAAAAAAAGAACTATTATGCCCTTTAACTCCTTCACACAACTCACCAATGACAGGACTGCGCCTCTGGAAGCCCCGCCCTCTTTGGGTGTTTTGGTTGAAATTGGGGATTGTTCCCCCTGTGACAGACCCTCCTTCTCTCAGCTCATTTACTAAATGATTTCTCCACACTGCAGGTGCCTCTTATACCCTTCTGGAACTTATAAGGGTCACATAGAGACATGTACGCAATGTGTGGCCTGTGTGAGGTGCCGGAATAGAAAGTGATTCATTAAGGACTATATAAATATGTGTAACGTGCCTGTGTTGCTGTGGTTACCACTTATTTCCCTATTTTTATTTCCTGTCCTAGCACTTTAGTCCTTGTTGTTAATTAAACTTTTTATTTCATGCATATTATATATTTTCTTGTCCGGCCTGTTGGCCTGGCTCTGAGTTGGACACGCTGGAGATGCGGACGGATGTTGTGTATATACGCATACTGGGGGTCATTCCGAGTTGTTCGCTCGCAAGCTGCTTTTAGCAGCTTTGCACACGCTAAGCCGCCGCCTACTGGGAGTGAATCTTAGCTTCTTAAAATTGCGAACGAAAGATTCGCAATATTGCGATAAGACATCTCTGTGCAGTTTCTGAGTAACTCGAGACTTACTCGGCATCTGCGAACAGTTCAGTGCTTGTCGTTCCTGGTTTGACGTCACAAACACACCCAGCGTTCGCCCAGACACTCCTCCGTTTCTCCAGCCACTCCCGCATTTTTCCCAGAAACGGTAGCGTTTTTTCACACACCCATAAAACGGCCAGTTTCCGCCCAGAAACACCCACTTCCTGTCAATCACATTACGATCACCAGAACGAGGAAAAAAACGTGAGTAAATTTCCTAACTGCATAGCACATTTACTTGGCGCAGTCGCAGTGCGGACATTGCGCATGCGCACTAAGTGGAAAATCGCTGCAATGCGAAGAAATTTACAAAGCGAACAACTCGGAATGACCCCCACTGTGCAGGTGCTGTAATTTGTGATTGCTCCTGCGCGGACGGAGATTAGAAGTGCGCACGGCGGAGCACTCTTTTAGTGGGAGTTTGTGGGTGGTAACAGGCCGGTAACCACGTGGAGGCACGGGACTGTTTCGCCAGCTCGGAGTGTTATGGCAATGTAGGCTGACTCCCCTGCCCAGCCACAGCGTGTGGACGGAGATGGGGCGCCTGGTGCTGACAGATAATAATGGCGGCTGCAGCTGCGGATGTAACAAAACTGGGCGTGATAGGCTATCACATACCGGCGCACCGGGCTTTACATTACACAGGTAAGCAGGCTGTCGCAGTTCTATACAAAACTGAGGTTCCGGAGACCTCTAGGTTGACCAATGAATTAAACCTTAATTAAGTATACTCAGAGGGCCGTCACAGTACCTAGATATTAGAGAATAATTCTTTAATAGCTATTTAGCTATATGGAGTTTCTTGCCCAGATGTAAAAAGACACAAGAGTACTTGGCACAATTGTGCATGTGGGTGTCCTCACATTATATATTAGATTCCAATTAGGAAAGAGTTCATCACTTGCCGATTTTAGTATAAACGGTGCAGAGGTAGGCAGTAGAAAGATAGCTGTTACTCACAGACTGGACGGTGTTTTATTTTATTGTACCGCAATGGTACCGGCGTGCATAGCCGCTCTCTATCACCCTTAGCACGGGTGAGACATCCGTCAGCGGCAGGACTCGTCCGTGGCGTGAGCAGTTTGTAGCGTCAGCTGAAAGACCGCTCTCTCCTCCGTCAGAGTGTGAGTGTACCGGTACAGCGTGCTCCACCCCCAGTGCTGGTGGAATGATGTTCACCACAATAAATCACTAGGCGTTCCCAGTGTGATCCAAGGGACTAAATAAATCGGTCACGCTGAAGATGTAACAAATGCCGGCAGTAGTTTAGATGAGCTGCTGGGAGGACACACTTAAGTTCTTGTTGGCAATAGGTACTGGGGCTCCTTCTCTCTGTACCCTCAACGCGTTTCTCCGCACCCCAGGCGGCTTCTTCAAGAGGCAGAGTGTTCTGCCTCTTGAAGAAGCCGCCTGGGGTGCGGAGAAACGCGTTGAGGGTACAGAGAGAAGGAGCCCCAGTACCTATTGCCAACAAGAACTTAAGTGTGTCCTCCCAGCAGCTCATCTAAACTACTGCCGGCATTTGTTACATCTTCAGCGTGACCGATTTATTTAGTCCCTTGGATCACACTGGGAACGCCTAGTGATTTATTGTGGTGAACATCATTCCACCAGCACTGGGGGTGGAGCACGCTGTACCGGTACACTCACACTCTGACGGAGGAGAGAGCGGTCTTTCAGCTGACGCTACAAACTGCTCACGCCACGGACGAGTCCTGCCGCTGACGGATGTCTCACCCGTGCTAAGGGTGATAGAGAGCGGCTATGCACGCCGGTACCATTGTGGTACAATAAAATAAAACACCGTCCAGTCTGTGAGTAACAGCTATCTTTCTACTGCCTACCTCTGCACCGTTTATACTAAAATCGGCAAGTGATGAACTCTTTCCTAATTGGAATCTAATATATAATGTGAGGACACCCACATGCACAATTGTGCCAAGTACTCTTGTGTCTTTTTACATCTGGGCAAGAAACTCCATATAGCTAAATAGCTATTAAAGAATTATTCTCTAATATCTAGGTACTGTGACGGCCCTCTGAGTATACTTAATTAAGGTTTAATTCATTGGTCAACCTAGAGGTCTCCGGAACCTCAGTTTTATATTATAATTATTGTATTGTGGTCTTGTTTATTTTTATTTACTTTTATGTGTTTTTTGTTATCTGTTGTTAAATTATTTAATAAATTGGTTTAATTTTTTATCATTGTGTCCACCAATTGGTATTAAGCGCCTACCTGGTAATTTTTCCTAATTGCTCTGTTTGCTGAGGAGGCCGGCTACCTCCTCACCAGGTGGCAGCTAATCCCAGGGTGCACACACACACAGGCCTGCCAGCGCCATCATTACCTCTCTTTCCATTTTTGCTGTCGCAGTTCTATGGTAGATAGGCCTCGGATGCGTCCGACCCAAGAGCACGTCCTACATAAATACATTCTCTATCACTAGAGGTAACTGTGGGTGTGCGAGCGGCGCCGTCACACATGGCGCAGGGGGCGGTAGTGTCCACAGGGCCGTCTTAACAGCATTGTAGGCCCCTGGGCACAGCAATGCATTGGGCCCTTACCCATCCTCCAGCTTTGATGGGCCGCAGGCGGGAGGGGGTGTTCTATCTTCCGCTTAGCATGTAGGACCTGGAGCAGTAATTCTGCTAATTACTCCTTTACTGCACAGATGGGGCTAAACTCTCTCCTCATACAGACACTGCAATCCCTAGATCTTCAGGACGCAGCCCTCTCCATTGGGTCGGGTCACTGAATGCCTTTCTGCCATTTCATCCTGGATGACATCTCGCCACCTCAAACTTAATATTTCCAAACAGAATTAATGATATTTCCACCGGCCAATAGCAGTTACCAACCTGATATCTCTATCACTGTTGAGAACTCTACAATCACCCCTACCCCACAAGCTCGCTGCCTAGGTGACACCCTGACTCAGAATTGTCCTTTGCTCCCCACATTCAATCTGTCTCAAGATCATGTTACATACATCTAAAGGGCCCTACACATTGAGCGATCCGCCGCCGAGCTGCCCGACGGCGGATACGGCCGACCCAGCGGCAGGGAGGCAGTGACGGGGGGAGTGAAGTTTCTTCACTCCCCCCGTCACCCGACTCCATAGAAGTGCCGGCAAATATGGACGAGATCATCCATATTGGCCTGCATGCACAGGTGAGGGGGCACCAGCGATGAACCAGCGCGGGGACGCGTATCGTTCATCGCTGGTGCCTCCACACTCAAAGATATGAACGGTATCTCGTTCATTAATGAAAGAGATCGTTCATATATTTGAGTATTATCTGCCAGTGTGTAGGGCCTATAAGAAACATATCCAAAATGCAATCATATTTTACACAAGACACAGCAAACACTCTAATCCACGCTCTCATGATCTCCCGCATTGATTATTGCAATAGTCTTCTTACTGGTCTTACTAAGAAGAGACTCTCATCAGGAGGTGCTGGGGACACCTTTCAGGAGGTGCTGTGGACACCTTTCAGGAGGTATTGGGGACACCTTTCAGGAGGTACTGGGGACACCTTTCAGGAGGTGCTGTGGACACCTTTCAGGAGGTACTGGGGACACCTTTCAGGAGGTGCTGTGGACACCTTTCAGGAGGTACTGGGGACACCTTTCAGGAGGTGCTGTAGACACCTTTCAGGAGGTACTGGGGACACCTTTCAGGAGGTGCTGTGGACACCTTTCAGGAGGTACTGGGGACACCTTTCAGGAGGTGCTGTGGACACCTTTCAGGAGGTACTGGGGACACCTTTCAGGAGATACTGGGGACATCTGTCAGGAGGCACTGGGGACACCTTTCAGGAGGTACTGGAGACACCTTTCAGGAGGTGCTGTGGACACCTTTCAGGAGGTGCTGTGGACACCTTTCAGGAGGTACTGGGGACACCTGTCAGGAGGCACTGGGGACACCTTTCAGGAGGTATTGGGGACACCTTTCAGGAGGTACTGGGGACACCTGTCAGGAGGTACTGGGGACACATTTCAGGAGGTGCTGTGGACACCTTTCAGGAGGTACTGGGGACACCTTTCAGGAGGTGCTGTGGACACCTTTCAGGAGGTACTGGGGACACCTTTCAGGAGGTGCTGGGGACATCTTTCAGGAGGTGCTGTGGACACCTTTCAGGAGGTATTGGGGACACCTTTCAGGAGGTACTGGGGACACCTTTCAGGAGATACTGGGGACATCTATCAGGAGGCACTGGGGACACCTTTCAGGAGGTACTGGAGACACCTTTCAGGAGGTGCTGTGGACACCTTTCAGGAGGTGCTGTGGACACCTTTCAGGAGGTACTGGGGACACCTGTCAGGAGGCACTGGGGACACCTTTCAGGAGGTATTGGGGACACCTTTCAGGAGGTACTGGGGACACCTGTCAGGAGGTACTGGGGACACCTTTCAGGAGGTGCTGTGGACACCTTTCAGGAGGTGCTGTGGACACCTTTCAGGAGGTACTGGGGACACCTGTCAGGAGGCACTGGGGACACCTTTCAGGAGGTATTGGGGACACCTTTCAGGAGGTACTGGGGACACCTTTCAGGAGGTGCTGTGGACACCTTTCAGGAGGTACTGGGGACACCTTTCAGGAGATACTGGGGACATCTGTCAGGAGGCACTGGGGACACCTTTCAGGAGGTACTGGAGACACCTTTCAGGAGGTGCTGTGGACACCTTTCAGGAGGTGCTGTGGACACCTTTCAGGAGGTACTGGGGACACCTGTCAGGAGGCACTGGGGACACCTTTCAGGAGGTATTGGGGACACCTTTCAGGAGGTACTGGGGACACCTTTCAGGAGGTACTGGGTACACCTTTCAGGAGGTGCTGTGGACACCTGTCAGGAGGTGCTGGGGACACCTTTCAGGAGGTGCTGGGGACACCTTTCAGGAGATACTGGGGACACCTGTCAGGAGGTACTGGGTACACCTTTCAGGAGGTACTGGGGACACCTGTCAGGAGGTGCTGGAGACACCTTTCAGGAGACACTGGGGACACCTGTCAGGAGATACTGGGGACACCTTTCAGGAGGTACTGGGTACACCTTTCAGGAGGTACTGGGGACACCTGTCAGGAAGTGCTGGGGACACCTTTCAGGAGGTACTGGGTACACCTTTCAGGAGGTACTGGGGACACCTGTCAGGAAGTGCTGGGGACACCTGTCAGGAGGTACTGGGGACACCTGTCAGGAGGTGCTGGGGACACCTGTCAGGAGGTACGCAGGCTCAATCAGGCATAGGTAACAGCAATGTTTCAGTGCCCCCCTTTATTACTGGCACGGGCACGGAAATGTTGCCTGTTTGAGCCTGCGTTACTTAAGACACCAGGAGTGCTGCACCTGTCTGTATGTGTATATTCTTCCATTGTGCAGGTACCCGGCGCATTGTGACTTATACAGGGAGAGCCGGTCCTGCTCTATCTATCTATCTATCTATCTATCTATCTATCTATCTATCTATCTATCTATCTATCTATCTATCTACTGTATGTTTTACAGGTACACGGGATGCTGTCAGAATACCGATAGCAGCATCCTGTCTGTTGGAAGAGAGGCAGCGAGTCACCTGCGCTCGCAACGCCTTGGGTCCAGTGGCTCACTTCGCTCGTCACATGTTATATTCACACTCGGTTGGTGGCTTGGACCCACCAACCGAGTGGAATACCCTGTGGATGTCGGGATTCTGGCGTCGGTCTCCTGAACGGCAGGATCCCAACAGCCGGCATTTTAACTGCATCCCATACATATATAGAGAGAGACCCCCCACCCTGGATAAATCCTGCTTTTGCCCTTGCATACTATACATCTCCTCATTAGTACTGTCCTGAGAGGCCCACTGGTGAGGGTGTAATGTGAGACTGGGCCACTAGGGGGTGCCATGCAGACACTGCAGCTTTGTGTCCCTCTTACTTCCTGTGTGCACGCAGTACATCAGGAGAGGAAACAAGGGGGGGGGGCTCTTTATTGGTGTTCTGAATATGCCGTAAGGGGGCGGGTCAGTTGTTTTTGCGCGCTCAATCTCTTGTCTAAAATGACGGGAGATCACAGGGTGCAATTATAATTTTTTTTATGTGCGAATCGCACCCAGACAGATCTGGTGAAACCGCCGCGTAAAATGGCTAAACCCGACCAAAGTGTTGAGGGCGCAATGCAGAAAGTGCTCCAAACGGGTCACTTAGCACGTCTGCTCGCCAGCTCGGGGGGCTACAAGCAGAAATGCTGGCAGCGGGGGCTGTCCGAGCGGAGCAACAAATGAATTGCTTCATTGGGCGCCATCTAGTGTCAGCCGGCAACGATAAACAATTGAATTCACCCCATGACTGTATGAAATACTGGGATAATAAGCAATGATATAGTAACGTGGCTGGAGGTGGTATATACCTGACAGCACGGCACTGCCCACTGTGCCAGAGGCATCCCTGGTGGGGAACTGGGGGACACACAGATACCAATGCTCGCTCCACAGAACCCCGGTGATTTAGGGGGAACACCTGTTATATGAGCACTGGGGGGCATTGACCCCCCCCCCCCCCAGCACACAGACACCAGGCACATGTGAGCAGGACAGGGGGGTGACCTGGGGTTTAGGGGGCACCCCTATGCTGTTAGGGACAGTGACCCACCTGTGATTTGGGGGTACACCTGTTGTATGGGCACTGGGGGGTAGTGACCCCCCCACCCCCTGCAGCACAGACACCAGGCACATGTGATCAGGGCTGGGTGGGGTGAGCTGGGGTTTGGGGTCACGCCTATGCTGTTAGGGGCAGTGACCCCCCATGTGATTTGGGGGTACACCTCTTATATGGGCACTGGGGGGCAGGAGACCACACCCCCTGCAGCACACAGACACCAGGCACATGTGATCAGGGCTGGGTGGGGTGAGTTGGGGTTTTAATGGTCACTCATATGCTGTTAGTGACAGTGACCCCCCCCCTGTGATGTGGGGGTACACCTGTTATATGAGCACTGGGGGGCAGGTGACCCCCACCCCCTGCAGCACACAGGCACATGTGATCAGGGCTGGGTGGGGTGAGATGGGGTTTGGGGTCACTCCTATGCTGTTAGGGGCAGTGACCCCCCCCCCCCTGTGATTTGGGGGTACACCTGTTATATGAGCACTGGGGGGCCCCACACCCTGCAGCACACAGACACATGTGATCAGGGCTGGGTGGGGTGAGCTGGGGTTTGGGGTCACTCCTATGCTGTTAGGGGCAGTGACCCCCCTGTGATTTGGGGGTACACCTGTTATATGAGCACTGGGGGGGCCCGGGGGGGCCCCACCCCCTGCAGCACACAGACACCAGGCACATGTGAGCAGGGCTGGGTGGGGTGAGTTGGGGTTTAATGGTCACTCATATGCTGTTAGGGACAGTGTCCGCCCCCCCCCCCCCCCCCTGTGATTTGGGGGTACACCTGTTATATGAGCACTGGGGGGCCCCACACCCTGCAGCACACAGACACATGTGATCAGGGCTGGGTGGGGTGAGCTGGGGTTTGGGGTCACTCATATGCTGTTAGGGACAGTGACCCCCCCCCTGTGATTTGGGGGTACACCTGTTATATGAGCACTGGAGGGCAGTGACCCCCTCCCCTGCAGCACACAGACACCAGGCACATGTGAGCAGGGCTGGGTGGGGTGAGTTGGGGTTTAATGGTCACTCATATGCTGTTAGGGACAGTGCCCCCCCCCCCTGTGATTTGGGGGTACACCTGTTATATGAGCAATGGGGGGCAGGTGACCCCCACCCCCTGCAGCACACAGACAGCACATGTGAGCAGGGTGCTGGGGGATCAGCACTGGGGGATTATTTCCCAGGCACCGCCTTAATGGGGAGGAGCAACATACACAAGATGGCTGCCAGGGACGGACCATCAGTCCATGACGCCAGAGACCGCCCCCTCCGCTCGGCCAATGCGTGTCCGCCAAGGAAATTACGTCACTGTATCCATCCGCGCGAGTGTGTGCTGTGTCCCTCCGCTCGCCCCTCTTTGTACGCATCGCGCTCGGCAGCTGCTGTGATCCTGGGAGGGATCCCGGGGCGTGACCGGGCCTGTGACCGAGAGGGGTGATCCCGCGTCTAGAGGAGGTGAGCCGCCGGGACGGGTGCGGGGCTGGCGCCGCGCTCCACAAGGAGCATCCTGGGGGCTGAGGGAGACGGCCCGGCATGTAACCCTCCGCCCCTGCCGCCATGTTGCTCCTGGGGACTATTTTGTGTGGAGGAGCATGGTCGGGGGGGCCCCTGGGGTAGGAAGGTAAGGGCCCCATGTGTGAAGCATCCACAGACACCTTCTAAGCCTCAGCAGCACCTGATGGGGGACAGCAACCCCTGGTGGAGGGGATGGTGGGAGGGGACAGAACAATGGCATGGACTATAGACTGCTCATCTCTGTGTCAGGGGCCCCTGTGTCTCATTGTCACATGCTGGGGCCCCCAGAGTTATAGTGTTATATATAACACATACATATTACTCATATAGCGCCAGCAGCACTGTATATAGCGGGCACTGGAATGCCAGAGCCCCCATCCGGGGTGGTACCCAGCGCTAGCTCCTGCGATGCCTCCGCACCGCCTAGGATTGCAGCTGTTCCGCGCTGCGGAGACCCCGGTGCCGCCGACCCGCGTGCAGCGACCTGACGTTCCGTATACTGTACCTGTCACATAGTGATGCCGCTGCACTGACATTACTGTCACTTCTTCCTTTAACAGGTGTCTGAGAACCAGCATAACAGGCAGGGACGCCAGCGAGCGGCGACCAGAGAGGTAACGTACTAGTGCCACATTACACTATACATGGCGCCCACATTCCCCGGCGCGCTGCTCCCAAACATCCAACGCAGTAAGGAAGAGCAACTGATGGCGCTGACATAGGTCACCAATGTCACCGTGCAATTCAGCCATGACCTGGGTGAGGGGAGGAGTCATGTCAGGGGCAGGGAGGAATGTAGTGGGTGAGGGGAGGAGTCATGTCAGAGGCAGGGCGGAATGTACTGGGTGAGGGGAGGAGTCATGTCAGAGGCAGGGTGGAATATACTGGGTGAGGGGTGGAGTTATGTCAGGGGGCAGGGCGTAATGTACTGGGTGAGGGGAGGCGTTATATTAGGGGGCAGGGCATAATGTACTGGGTGGGGGAGGAGTCATGCCAAGGGGCAGGCGTAATGTACTGGGTGAGGGGAAGCGTCACGTCAGGGGGCAGGGCGCAGTGTACTGGGTGAGGGGAGGAGTCATGTCAGGGCGTAATGTACTGGGTGAGGGGAGGAGTCATGTCGGGGCAGGGCGTAATGTGCTGGGTGAGGGGAGGAGTCATTTAATGGGGCAGGGCGTAATGTGCTGGGTGGGGGGAGGAGTCGTGTCAGGGGACAAGGCATTGTGTACTGGGTGGGGGGGGGGGAGTCATATCAGGGGGCAGGGTGTAATTTAGTGGGGGGGGGGGTCATATCGGGGGGTGGGGGGGAAGGGCGCAGTGTGCTTTAATGAGAAGTCATGTTGAGAGGCTGGGCGTAATTTAGTGGGTGCAAGGGGAGGCAGGGCGCAGTGTACTGGGTGAGGGGAGGAGTCATGTCGGGACAGGGCAGAATGTACTGGGTGAGGGGAGGAGTCATGTCAGGGGTCAGGGCGGAATGTACTGGGTGAGGGGTGGAGTCATGTCACGGGGCAGGGCATAATGTACTGGGTGGGGGGGAGGAGTCATGTCAGGGGACAGGGCATAATGTACTGGGTGGGGTGGAGTCATGTCAGGGGGCAGGGCATAATGTACTGGGTGAGGGGAGGAGTCATGTAAGGGCATAATGTACTGGGTGGGGTGGAGTCATGTCAGGGGGCAGGGCATAATGTACTAGGTGGGGGGAGGAGTCATGCCAGGGTATAATGTACTGGGTGGGGAGGAGTCATGTCACGGGGCAGGGCGGAATGTACTGGGTGAGGGGAGGAGTCATGTCAGGGTGCAGGGCATAATGTACTGGGTGAGGGGAGGAGTCATGTCACGGGGCAGGGCGGAATGTACTGGGTGAGGGGAGGAGTCATGTCAGGGTGCAGGGCATAATGTACTGGGTGGGGGGAGGAGTCATGTCAGGGGGCAGGGTGTAATTTGGTGGGTGGGGGAAGTAAAGTCGGGGGGCAGGGCGCAATGTGCGTGAATGAGAAGTCATGTTGAGAAGCATGGGGTAATGTAGTAGGTGGGGGATGGGTCATGTTTAGAGTCAGGGTGTAGTGTAATGGCTGGAGGATGGGTTGTGTAGGAAGGCAGGGTGTAATGTAATGCCTGGAGGATGAGTTATGTAGGAAGGCAGGGTGTAGTGTAATGGCTGGAGGATGAGTTGTGTAGGAAGGCAGGGTGTAATGTAATGGCTGGAGGATGAGTTATGTAGGAAGGCAGGGTGTAGTGTAATGGCTGGAGGATGAGTTATGTAGGAAGGCAGGGTGTAATTTAATGGCTGGAGGATGAGTTATGTAGGAAGGCAGGGTGTAGTGTAATGGCTGGAGGATGAGTTGTGTAGGAAGGCAGGGTGTAATGTAATGGCTGGAGGATGAGTTGTGTAGGAAGGCAGGGTGTAATGTAATGGCTGGAGGATGAGTTATGTAGGAAGGCAGGGTGTAGTGTAATGGCTGGAGGATGAGTTATGTAGGAAGGCAGGGTGTAATGTAATGGCTGGAGGATGAGTTATGTAGGAAGGCAGGGTGTAATATAATGGCTGGAGGATGAGATATGTAGGAAGGCAGGGTGTAATGTAATGGCTGGAGGATGAGTTGTGTAGGAAGGCAGGGTGTAATGTAATGCCTGGAGGATGAGTTATGTAGGAAGGCAGGGTGTAGTGTAATGGCTGGAGGATGAGTTATGTAGGAAGGCAGGGTGTAGTAATATGGCTGGAGGATGAGTTGTGTAGGAAGGCAGGGTGTAATGTAATGGCTGGAGGATGAGTTATGTAGGAAGGCAGGGTGTAATGTAATGGCTGGAGGATGAGTTGTGTAGGAAGGCAGGGTGTAATGTAATGGCTGGAGGATGAGTTGTGTAGGAAGGCAGGGTGTAATGTAATGGCTGAAGGATGAGTTATGTAGGAAGGCAGGGTGTAATGTAATGGCTGGAGGATGAGTTGTGTAGGAAGGCAGGGTGTAATGTAATGGCTGGAGGATGAGTTATGTAGGAAGGCAGGGTGTAGTGTAATGGCTGGAGGATGAGTTATGTAGGAAGGCAGGGTGTAATGTAATGGCTGGAGGATGAGTTATGTAGGAAGGCAGGGTGTAGTGTAATGGCTGGAGGATGAGTTATGTAGGAAGGCAGGGTGTAGTGTAATGGCTGGAGGATGAGTTATGTAGGAAGGCAGGGTGTAGTGTAATGGCTGGAGGATGAGTTATGTAGGAAGGCAGGGTGTAGTGTAATGGCTGGAGGATGGGTTGTGTAGGAAGGCAGGGTGTAGTGTAATGGCTGGAGGATGAGTTATGTAGGAAGGCAGGGTGTAGTGTAATGGCTGGAGGATGAGTTATGTAGGAAGGCAGGGTGTAATGTAATGGCTGGAGGATGAGTTATGTAGGAAGGCAGGGTGTAGTGTAATGGCTGGAGGATGAGTTATGTAGGAAGGCAGGGTGTAATGTAATGGCTGGAGGATGAGTTATGTAGGAAGGCAGGGTGTAGTGTAATGGCTGGAGGATGAGTTATGTAGGAAGGCAGGGTGTAATGTAATAGCTGGAGGATGAGTTGTGTAGGAAGGCAGGGTGTAGTGTAATGGCTGGAGGATGAGTTATGTAGGAAGGCAGGGTGTAGTGTAATGGCTGGAGGATGAGTTATGTAGGAAGGCAGGGTGTAATGTAATGGCTGGAGGATGAGTTATGTAGGAAGGCAGGGTGTAATGTAATGGCTGGAGGATGAGTTATGTAGGAAGGCAAGGTGTAATGTAATGGCTGGAGGATGAGTTGTGTAGGAAGGCAGGGTGTAATGTAATGGCTGGAGGATGAGTTGTGTAGGAAGGCAGGGTGTAATGTAATGGCTGGAGGATGAGTTGTGTAGGAAGGCAAGGTATAATGTAATGGCTGGAGGATGAGTTATTTAGGAAGGCAGGGTGTTATGTAATGGCTGGAGGATGAGTTATGTAGGAAGGCAGGGTGTAATGTAATGGCTGGAGGATGAGTTGTGTAGGAAGGCAGGGTGTAATGTAATGGCTGGAGGATGAGTTGTGTAGGAAGGCAGGGTATAATGTAATGGCTGGAGGATGAGTTATTTAGGAAGGCAGGGTGTAATGTAATGGCTGGAGGATGAGTTATGTAGGAAGGCAGGGTGTAATGTAATGGCTGGAGGATGAGTTATGTAGGAAGGCAGGGTGTAATGTAATGGCTGGAGGATGAGTTATGTAGGAAGGCAGGGTGTAGTGTAATGGCTGGAGGATGAGTTATGTAGGAAGGCAGGGTGTAGTGTAATGGCTGGAGGATGAGTTATGTAGGAAGGCAGGGTGTAATTTAGTAGTAGGGACATGGTTGAAAGGAGTCATGACCGGAGGCAGGGCGTAAATCAGTGGGTGAGGGGAGGAGTCATGTTGGGAGGCAGGGCATTGTGTACTGGGTGGGGAGGAGTCATGTTGGGAGGCGGGGCATAGTGTATTGGCTGAGAGGAGGCGTCATGTTGGAAGTTAGAGCATAGTGTACATGGTGAGGGGAGGAGTCATGTCGGGAGGCTAGGCATAGTGTACAGGGTGAGAGGAGGAGTCATGTTGGGAGACAGGGCATAGTGTACAGGGTGAGGGGAGGAGTCATGTTGGGAGTTAGAGCATAGTGTACTGGGTGAGGGGAGGAGTCATGTTGGTAGGCAGGGTATATTGTACTGGGTAAGGGGAGGAGTCATGTTGGGAGCCAGGGCATAGTGTTCACGGTGAGAGGAGGAGTCATGTTGGGAGGCAGGGCATAGTGTACAGGGTGAGGGGAGAAGTCATGTTGGGAGTTAGAGCATAGTGTACTGGGTGAGGGGAGGAGTCATGTTGGGAGGCTGGGCATTGTGTACAGTGTGAGGGGAGGAGTCATGTTGGGAGGCAGGGCATAGTGTATTGGCTGAGGGGAGGAGTCATGTTGGGAGTTAGAGCATAATGTACTGGGTGAGGGGAGGAGTCATGTTGGGAGGCAGGGCATTGTGTACAGGGTGAGGGGAGGAGTCATGTTGGGAGGCAGGGCATTGTGTACAGGGTGAGGGGAGGAGTCATGTTGGGAGGCGGGGCATTGTGTACAGGGTGAGGGGAGGAGTCATGTTGGGAAGCAGGGCATTGTGTACTGGGTGAGGAGAGGAGTCATGTTGGAAATTAGATCATAGTGTACAGGGTGAGGGGAGGAGTAATGTTGGGAGGCAGGGCATTGTGTAGTGGGTGGGGAGGAGTCATGTTGGGAGGCGGGGCATTGTGTAGTGGGTGGGGAGGAGTCATGTAGGGAGGCAGGGCATGGTGTACTGGGTGAGCGGAGGAGTTATGTTGGGAGGCGGTTAATTGTGTACTGTGTGTGGAGAGTTATATTCCCTGGGTGGGAGGGGCCATGTTGGTGTGATGCATTGTGTCCTGGATGGGGAGGGACACTATGTATTGGGTGGGGACATTATATCCTGGTTGGGGGGAGGAGACTTGCTGAATGGGTGGGGGAAGCTCTGTAATTAGGATGATTACCTGTTGATAAATGAAGCTGATGCATTGTAGACCTGGCAGTGTCACCTGTATACGGCTAGTAGGAGGCGGCTACTGGAAACGGTTACTGTACTGTACTAGTTCCACCTCTGCAGACGGTTATGCGGTCCTGCCTGGCTAGAGACCACTCAGCCCTCGCTGCGTCATTGGTTCCAGCGCAGGTTATTTGCCACGCCTGAGCTAGTGACTTCAGCGCGGTCACACAGTACGGGGTTGGAAGAGAAATCTATGCAGATACCTAACGTGCGGGGGCTCCTGGCTGTGAGAAGTTATAGGTTACAATATATAGGATTTGCGCGCATGAAACGGTTTCAGAAACAGATTGCGGATTTATATCGTTGGACCAAAAGGACTCGTGCATGAAATTTAGCGATTGTGTCTCTTGCGGATCTCCCCTTGGCTGCAGCTCCGTCCCATTGTCGTACCTGGCTGAGAGGCGTCAGGATAGTGACTGGAGGCTCTATGGAGAGAACATAAGAAGTAGCGTGGCACACACTGGGAACAATGAATGAGTCAATAGCCGGATAGGGCGGATTGCTGCGTCAGTAATGATAACGGGTATGATGCGGTAACTGCACGTCAGGAGTGTTGCAGTATTTCCCGTCTTACAGTCTGAGGTCGCTGGATAAACATATCCTGTGATGGATCCACAAAGCTTGGAGAGAAGTCCTACCACCCCAATCTGTGCTGATCGCCTGGCACTGTCCTGCTGTCCGCCTACACCACAGCCGCTGCTGGCTGGTCCTGCCCTGTTCCTCCCTCTACCTGCCGGATGGTTTGTGCCCTTGTGGGGACGGAGTAAGACGTTCAGCCAGGAACAGCGGGGCCCTTCGGCTAAGCTCCCGTGATAGGGGTATAAGAAACGGGGGTGGGTTCTGGAGCTGCTTTTCAATTTCAGACCTGATGGTCGCTTTGGTGGTCTCCAGCCAGACGTCCTGAAAGTGTATAAAAGAGAAGAAAATGACAAAATAGATTGTAACCGCTTCACAGAATCCGTGCGGAAGAGATTCAGGGGAGACTCTAGAGGTCTGGCAGCGGACCGCGCTGGGAGGGAAACGCGGATCTGCTGCTGCTCCAGCTGTAGTAAGGGTCCTCAATTGTCAGACGGCCCAAACACAGGAAGGAGCTGTCCCCGTAGTGCACATCAGGGGGCAGGAATACCGCCTGTCCATTAGCGAGGCTCCTCTATAGACGTGCTGGAGCTCTGGAGAAATGAAATGACCAGAGGACAGCATGGAAAGACGCCACCTGCTGGGAAATACAGGAACTACGTTCTAGCATGTTATGTGTTCCAGTGGTTCTTAGTCCCTCCCCCCACTCCCGAAACTCCCAAGTCGCAGCGTTGTCATTGTTCTGGCACTCACAAGGTGATGGTTTTCCCTAGGCTATTAGCGTGTCGGACAGTTACATGACCCCAGCAAGAGTTGGTGGCGTCCTGGTGGACGGTGGATACTGCCCACTGGCCTAGTGACTGTAGGAGGCCTCCCCGGGGCCAGGTGATTACGTATCATCCAATTTGGTGACGTAGAGGGAGGAGCTTCACATAAGGCAGCAAAACAGGTGGCGTCAGGAACATTCCTGGTGGTTGTGTCCTCTTACAGCTCTCATCTGGATGGCTAGTGATCATTTAGCGACATCACTCTGGGGGGGGATTCAATTAGCCACAATAACCCATTTTCACTTTTTGCCCAAATCACCTGCAGGTAACCCACAATAGTTCTCCTTATGGTTTAACGCAAACATTTTCACCACCTCCTGAGCGGGTGAAAAGTTGGGGAAAATCTCAGTTTTAAGGTAAAATGTTGTGACTTGGTTCAGAACCACTGGAACACCCTCCCTAATGATTAAATGGCCACTTAGGGGGATATTCAGTTAGCCACAGGGTGTTGAGTGCCAACAAAGGCTATTCAATTAAACCGCTTTCTTCCCTCACCGAAAAAACTGCGGAATCAATGTTATTTTTTGTTTCCCGCACACGATCTGTTTTTGAATTCCTCCCTTAGAATTTTCTTTTAATTGCCTTAATTTAGCTAATAATGACGTGATTTTGGGGGGTGAATATGTGCATGCTTTACATGGGTTTATTGAAGTGGGAGAGGTATATGGTGGTGCTGTATGTATGGGACAGGTGAATGTTAGAGGTGTGGCCTCTCTACCGCATTATGAGCCATTGGCAGGTGGTAGCAAGTTTCTGTCACTGGCTGCGATTGGCTGGACGGCCTGCCCAGACTCCTCTGGGTGGAGGGCTATGCTAGCCTGTTACTCACAAATGGCGGCCTGTCAGGGACTGTGAGCCCCCCGGACATGTACATCCAGGTGTGTATCCGCCCTCTCAGCCAAGGCTTGTTCCGTTATTACTATTGGTTATGATCTCAGTGATTATATTCAGGCTCTGGCTGTACACGTGTATCAATGTGGACGTATCTCCGCTCCTTCCTGCCTTACCTCACATGAGGTGACTGGTGGCGCCACTTACATACACTGCTTGTGGAAGTGTTCTGACCATTGTCTGTCCCTGACATAGCGCTGCGTTCTCTTCCTGGCCTGAGGGACAATTGTTATACTGACCGTGTTGTTCTAGGACCAAGCTTTGTGTAGAAAATAAAATGTATAAAGCGCCACACCCTGTGTAGCCCCCCCCCTTTATGAGCTCCACCCTGTGTGTAGGCTCCACCTTTTTATGAACTCCACCTGCGTATAGGCCCCACCCCTTCATGAGCCCCACCCTGTGTATAGGCCTCACCTCTGTGAGCTCCACCCTGTGTATAGACCCCACCCCTTTATGAGCTCCACCTCGTGTATAGGCCCCACCCCTTTATGAGCTCCACCTCGTGTATAGACCCCACCCCTTTGTGAGCTCCACCTCGTGTATAGACCCCACCCCTTTGTGAGCTCCACCTCGTGTATAGACCCCACCCCTTTGTGAGCTCCACCTCGTGTATAGACCCCACCCCTTTATTAGCACCCTGCATATAGACCCCACCCCTTTATGAGCTCCACCTCGTGTAGACTCCACCCCTTTTTTAGCTCCACCTCGTGTATAGACCCCACCCCTTTGTGAGCTCCACCTCTTGTATAGACCCCACCCCTTTATGAGCACCCTGGGTATAGACCCCACCCCTTTGTGAACTCCACCTTGTGTATAGACCCCACCCCTTTGTGACCTCCACCTCATGTATAGACCCCACCTCTTTGTGAGCGCCACCTCGTGTATAGGCCCCACCCCTTTATGAGCACCCTGTGTATAGACCCCACCCCTTTATGAGCTCCATCTCGTTTGTAGACCCCACCCCTTTGTCTGCTCCACCTCGTGTATAGACCTCACCCCTTTGTGAGCTCCACCTCTTGTATAGACCCCACCCCTTTATAAGCTGTAATCCCTGTTGCGCTGATAGTGGTTTGGGTACAGCTCGTGTATAACATGGCGGAGTATTGCTGTACCAGTAACACTGCGGGTAGTGCCAGCTGAATATCATAACATGGAATGCCCCCGGTGGATGCCAGTAGCGGCTTGGCCTTGGAGACTTGGACATTTGGGTGAGGTTGGGCGGGTGGGAGCTGCTCCTGAGACGGCAGAGATCGGGTGCTTGGTGGCAGTGACAGCCACACAGGACACATGTCACTGTAGAGGATTTATATATGAGGGGTGATCAGACAGCAGTAAGTCAGGGGGCTGTTAGGCTGGGGGAACGTGCTCCGGGCAGCTCTGAGCAACCTCTCCATCCCTCCAGCTGTAAGGACGGGAGCCCAGGCACTAAGGTTCTCAATGACTCTTTGCAAATTGTGACCTCCGCTCAGTCCTGTTGGTGGCAGGCTTTCATATTATACATGGTCTGGTCACCGACTACTCAAGATTGCTGGATCCGCAGTATCCACAGCATGTGGTACAAGATCCTGCTCCAGGTGATACCCAATGGAGATACTTGTGTGATGTCCCAGACCCCCTAGTGGAACTGCAGCTCTTCCTGCTGGACAAATGGGACCAACCCCGACTGACGAAGGCTAAGTCCTTTTGGTCACAACGCGGCCTTTCCCTATAGAGTCCGGAGTCATGTGATAGAGGAAGGCTCAGTCCTTTTGGTCACAACATGCCCTTTCCCCATAGAGTCTGGAGTAATGTGATAGAGGAAGGCTCAGTCCTTCTGGTCACAACATGCCCTTTCCCTATAGAGTCCGGAGTCATGTGATAGAGGAAGGCTCAGTCCTTCTGGTCACAACATGCCCTTTCCCCATAGAGTCTGGAGTAATGTGATAGAGGAAGGCTCAGTCCTTCTGGTCACAACATGCCCTTTCCCCATAGAGTCTAAAGTCATGTGATAGAGGAAGGCTCAGTCCTTCTGGTCACAACGCGGCCTTTCCCTATAGAGTCTGGAGTCATGTGATAGAGGAAGGCTCAGTCCTTCTGGTCACAATGCGACCTTTCCCTATAGAGTCTGGAGTCATGTGATAGAGGAAGGCTCAGTCCTTCTGGTCACATTGCGACCTTTCCCTATAGAGTCTGGAGTCATGTGATAGAGGAAGGCTCAGTCCTTCTGGTCACAATGTGGCCTTTCCCTATAGAGTCCGGAGTCATGTGATAGAGGAAGGCTCAGTCCTTCTGGTCACAACGCGGCCTTTTCCTATAGAATCTGGAGTCATGTGATAGAGGAAGGCTCAGTCCTTCTGGCCACAACGCGGCCTTTCCCTATAGAATCTGGAGTCGTGATAGAGGAAGGCTCAGTCCTTCTGGTCACAACGTGGCCTTTCCCTATAGAGTCCGGAGTCATGTGATAGAGGAAGGCTCAGTCCTTCTGGTCACAACGTGGCCTTTCCCTATAGAATCTGGAGTCGTGATAGAGGAAGGCTCAGTCCTTCTGGCCACAACGCGGCCTTTCCCTATAGAGTCTGGAGTCATGTGATAGAGAGTCTTGAGTCTTCCTTACCTCCATAGCTATTTGCTAAGCTTATCTGCACATGTCCTCCATTCCTCATCGTATGTCCTGGGCTGTCACTGCCAGTGCACCAGTCTTCCATTCTACATCTACGTGTTCAACAAGGTCCTGGTGGTCCTTATGGCAGGAAGCGGTTATGGCTGCTGTCTGGTTTGTAGTGATGATGGTTACATGTTACCAGCCTTAGAGGTGGGCTTCTGCCAGGAACGGTAATACTTCTCTTGTTCCTTAGTCTGACCGAAAGCTTAGATATTTTATTTTCCTATTGGACAAGATAGGTGTTCCCAGCCAGGTGTCTGTAACATGGGGCCATCGGTCTGGTGTGTATAGCGTAATCACACACCATAGCCTCAGTAGACTTCTGCCTGATGAGGAGCGTAGGTACCGGACGCAAGTCTGCTCCAGTAACGAGGGCTGGCTTCCTCGCCCAGGAGGGGGGTCGTTAAGGGCGGTACCTTCCCAATTAATGTATGCAAACGTATATTATGCATGCATTAGTGCTCTGTTAGCATCAAATCTCGTTATTAACAAAGGGTTGATACTCTGGCTGGACTTGTACCTGTCAGCTGAAAGCTTTGGCTTTGGTATTTGCTTATTCAGCGGCTTGAGACTAAGTGACCATTGTTCTGAGCGTGAGAACACGCGGATAGCAGTAATTGATACAATATATGATATTCTAAGGCTTTTGCCTTTGGTAAAATGAAGCTCGCACTACTCCGCACAGCGGCCACAGTATGGGACGGAAGGCACGTCTCATGGTACATACATTAGGTAGACTACTTCTATTACCTATAGATTATGGGCATTAGATGGAGAGATGGGTAAAATCTCTGATTCCTGGATTCCTTCTGTGGGAGCGCCCTGAACATACCCCCAGTTCTCCTGTGTATTGGGGTGTCCGATCTCAGGGGGTGATGTAGTTATAAAGCCTGTATGGATTTGGGAACGGCACCATAGATTAGCCGCACCCCTGCCCTTTATGTCCAGCAGACAGAGTTGTTGCCCCCTGGAGAGTGACGCAGCTCCGCCTTGGGCGCAGCAGCGGTGGTTTTGTGGCATCCATGACTAACTGGAAATAGTCTACGCTGCGTGAGGTTGAGGCTTGGCCAGTAAAGTGCAGGTAGTGAAAGATGAAGAAGGGGACTGTGCAAGTCAGTAAAACCCCATGTTCTAGTCCTAGATAAATGAACTCTAATCCCCAGTGTCAGCAGAACAGTGCCTCCAAGTGGCCATACCCTAGTAAGCATGCCGACACTGACGCCATCACTCTCTGTTGCAGCATCATGGACACGGACCTGTTCATGGAGTGTGAGGAGGAGGAGCTGGAGCCGTGGCAGAAGCTGAGCGATGTCATAGAGGACTCAGCGGTGGAGGACTACAGCTATCTGGATAAAACCGCCACAGGTAACCGCCCGAGCCAATGGCTGTCCTGGTATCTCGCTGTAACAGGGCAACCCGCCAATTGCTGTTGATCTACACATTACAGCACTCCCTGTTACAATTTTAGCATGCAGTAATAGCAGAATTGTGTCAGGGCATGCTGGGATTTGTAGTCCCAAAGCAGGTGGAGGGCTGCTTATCGCCCACCCCTGCCCTTGGAAGCTTATGAACCATATTGTCACCGCCACCCGGAGGCTGAAAGTACTAGGGGGCGGTGAGAAGGGACAGTGCAGGAAGGTGACCTGATCTCCGCTTTCTCTCCCTGTCGCAGTCTCCGTCAGCCTCCAGCCTGTCAGTACGCCTCTGCCCGTGGTCGCCCACCAGACGCTGGGCAGCCATTACACCACCGCCACCACAATGACCAACGCCGACAACACAAAGAAAACCGTTGTGACTCTGTTCGCAAATAACAGCGGTAAGTAGCCGTCTGGTGACAATATCTACCTCCCGCACCACTCGCTGGTCGCCCCGGGGTGAGATCTGATCTATTTGTGATGGAACGGGAATGTGGCATTTATGTACCTGTAGTCCGTACTAGAACGCAATGTCTGATATTGTCCTCTTCTTCCCTGGTTAGGACCAACGCCCATCATGCAGTCCGGGCATCAGCCACTCATCCTGACGCAGAACCCCGGCTCCGGGCTGGGCACCATGATGACTCAGCCCATGCTACGCCCGGTGCAGGTCATGCAGAATGCCAACCATGCCAGCAGTAACTCCATGGCTGCACAGCCTATCTTCATCACCACACAGGTGGGTGAAATGAACGGTGATGGAACCAGGGGTGGGACGCTGTACCCGCAGAACTGTCTGCGGACACAGGCAAACGTTAGGGGTGACGATAGACCAGTCTCTGGCGCTGGACACGTCTGTGGCTTCATCTCCCTCAGTAGTTTTCTTCTATCATGTTCCTTCCCCCAGGGCTTCCCCGTAAGGAACGTCAGACCTGTTCAGAATGCTGTCAATACCATGAATCAGGTGGGAATCGTTCTGAATGTCCAGCAAGGACAGACCGTCAGACCCATCACTATTGTACCAGGTGAGCCTACATATAAACAATGACTGAGTACGGACATTACGCCGTACGTTATGTGACTGTTACGGTACTGCCTGCACCATGCCCCAAGTCCTTCTCTGTTCTTCCTCCAGCCCCGGGCACCCAGTTCATGAAGCCAGCTGTGGGCGTTCCCCAGGTCTTCTCCCAAGTGACACAGGTCAGGCCGGCACCTACTGTCCCCGTGCGTCCAGCCACCAACACTTTCACCACTGTCATCCCAGCCACTCTGACCATACGCAGTTCGGTGCCTCAGTCCCAGGCTCAGGTCCACAAGCCCATCTCCAACGTGTCCACCACCACTGCGCCCAGCCAACCGCCGCTCCGGCAGATCGCAATACAGCAGCCGCCGCAGGCTCTGACCATCTCGCAAAACCAGAACAATCCCAGTATGAACACCAAGCTAAGTAAGTGATCTAGGCCATGAAAACCCAACATCAACCATCGTCCAATATGTCCTTTATCTCTGGGGGAAATGTAGCAAACGTTTTAAACACCGGAGAGATGGAGAGGATGTCCATGGCAACCAAGCAGCTTCCACCTATCAAGTACATTCTGTAAAATGATAGGTAGAAGATGATTGGTCTCTAGGGGCAGCTTCTCCACCTGTCTACTTGAAGACTTGATGTCTCTCCTCCATGGTGAGGTTTGTGATTGGACAATGAGCTCCTCCGCTGTACCCCAAGAAATGGAGAGAGGAGGAGGGATCACTAGCTCCCCCTTCTCTTCCCGATATGCTTTCAGCAGGTCCTGTGTTGTCTTTCAGTGAGTATCGCCAATTTGGTGGCGGTGAAGCGACCTGGAGAGACCAATGATGTGGTGAAGTTTGTGAACGCGGTCAGTGGCAGCCAGACCACCACCCAAAACTCCACCCAGCTGATTCTCTCCAACACCATCAATAACAACGGCACCAGCCCCAACCTGGGTGTCCTACAGAGGGGCATTCAGATAGAGAATCTGGGGCTGAAAGGTAATTGGGTTCTAGGCCTGTGCTCTAGGTCCATACAGCATTCACCGCTAGCTATATAGCACTATAACGAGTTCCTGTCCCCTCTCTTCTCCAGCACCGTCCCCCTCTGTGATCCAGTTGGAGAATCCCGAGCCGTCCAGGAAGTTCTGTCCTAGATGTCGCACACCGTTCCGGATTTTGGAGGCTCTCAGAGGACATATGTGTGTAAGTCCCTGCCTGTGTTTGATGTAAAGGTGGAGTAGTGGTAATGGCCACTGACCATCTCTTCTTGCTTGTCGCACAGTACTGCTGTCCCGACCTCGTGGACTTCTCCAAGAAGACCAAGCCGCTGGATTCCGAGGTACCCCTACAGACACCGAATCCACCCACGCCAGACAAAGCTATCTCTGCAGCTGCCCCAGCACCTAGTGCCACAGCGCCGCCTGCTGTCAAGAACCAGGAGAGCGCTGCCGATGATGGGTCACAGGGCAAACTCATCATGCTTGTGGACGACTTCTACTACGGGCGGGACGTTGGACAAACATACCAGATGCAGGGGTACCCAAAGGTGGCCACGACGTTCCGCTGTCCGCACTGTTCCAAGAGGCTGAAGAATAACATTAGGTACGACAGTAACCATATGAGTAACTGATTCCCTAATCCGCCTCCTTCCTATGCCGTGACCACCTCTGCTTCTTTCCTGTAGGTTCATGAACCACATGAAGCACCACGTGGAGCTGGACCAGCAGAACGGAGAGGTGGACGGGCATACCACCTGCCAGCATTGCTACCGCCAGTTCTCCACCCCCTTCCAACTGCAGTGCCACTTAGAAAACGTACACAGCTCCTACGAGTCCACGAGTGAGTTATTGGAGAGCATTGCTGTATGTTCCTCGGAGCGCCCCCTGCTGTGTATACGGGGCGATGGCACCGGGTGAGGGGTAATCTGAGGCTTGTGGAATAAATAACTCTTATTCACTTTGCAGCAAAGTGCAAGATCTGCGAATGGGCCTTTGACAGCGAACCTCTCTTTCTGCAACATATGAAGGACACCCACAAACCTGGGGAGATGCCCTACGTGTGCCAGGTACTTCTGTGGGCATTACACCCTAGGGATATCCATCGATGGTCACCATTGATGGATAACCTCGATTTGTATGGATACATCTGCAAGGTAACCATCAATGGTTTCACCCACTGATGGTCACCTGTGCTTTAGTATGCCTTGAGCTGTGGGCCAATCAGAGCCCAGGGGCGGGATCACAGGTGTTGAGGGGCGGGGCTAGGGCCCATGTACCGACACCCTGGAAGAAGGAAAGATATATATTCGGTAGCTCAGTATCATCGACCATCTGGTTCTTCCCCATCGTTGGTAAAAGTAGTTACCATCGGTCATAGACCATTGATGATTTCAAATCATCGTTCATCCCATTACAATCCCCCCTCCCCACTACCTGCCCTTCCCATCGTGTGACGTGGCCTCACTCTCTTCCAGGTTTGCTCATACCGCTCCTCGATCTATGCTGAGGTGGAGACTCACTTCAGACTGAACCACGAGGACACGCGGCACCTCCTGTGCGTCTATTGTCTCAAGGTGTTTAAAAACGGGAACGCCTTCCAGCAACATTTCATGCGGCACCAGGTAACGTGTTCCTTCTCTCGTGTGTGTGTGTGTGTGTGTGTGGATCGCTGCAGTGATTCTGGGTCACACCCGCGTGCACTTCTGTGTATAAACTCTAAAGTCTTCCTCCTCCTCTCTTACCCTCGCTGCATCGCTGTACAATGACCTGTTCCTCCACGTTGCGCCCAGAAGAAGAGCGTCTACCACTGCAATAAGTGCCGCCTGCAGTTCCTTTTCGCAAAAGACAAGATCGAGCACAAGTTGCAGCATCACAAGACGTTCCGCAAGCCGCGGCAGCTGGAGGGGCTGAAGCCCGGCACGAAGGTGAGTCGTCGCACTTACACTCAGCGTCCGGATACCTGTGCTGTATTGTGTGGCGCACTGACACCTCCTGCGTCTCCACCTACAGGTTACCATCCGAGCCTCCCGAGCGCCTCCACGTGCCCTTCCTGTGCCACCCTCAGACCCCCCCTCCATGCCGCTCCCAGATAAGACACCCGATGTCCTTTCGCAGTCTAAGGACACCCCGCAGCACGGAGACTTCCTGAAACGGTCAGTCAGAGCGTTCCCAACTTCCGCACAGGTCCACAATGCTATTAACCGGTCTTGTACAGCGACCGTAATTTATTTCCTCCTAACCGGCTCTGACAGTGCCTCGTACCTCTCTAACCCATCTAATATGGTCGCTGTGCTGTAATCCTACATCTTCTACAAAGTGTTACTCAGGAGACCGCAAGACTTTCCAATCTCTGAAGCTTTAGGCTTGTGTACTCCAAGCCCTTCCCTTCTATTCCAGGCTGCTGCAGGAAATTGTGCCTTCCCTTCCTCTGCCTTATTCCATGTGCCCGGCTTCTGCAGAGATGTTACATTATTGTAGTTTGCTGTGTGATATTGTCCTGCGTCGGTTCACGTGCCCTGTCCTATAACAAGTGCCTCGTGTCTCGTTACAGAGTTGCTGTGGGTAAGCAGACCTGCCTGGAGTGCAGCTTTGACATCCCGGATTTCCATAATCATTACCCCACCTATGTGCACTGTTCCCTCTGCCGCTACGGTACCTGCTGCTCCCGCGCCTATGCCAATCACATGATCAAGTGAGTTGTGGCGTCTGTTCTCCTCATTCTGCCGCGGTCAGATGTACAGTATACCGCATACACATTTATAACGTTAGGTGCTAAGTGAGAGCTACTATACAGCCACAGGAGGTTCCACTAAACGCTCTCCCCCTCCTCTTCCAGCAACCACGTCCCGAGGAAGAGTCCCAAATACCGGTCACTGTTTTCTAGCTGTAAACCCAGGTAAGTGCATTGCTCGTGGGCCCGGTGTTCTAAGGGGTTGGATTGTTATCAGTCCTCTGATCTAAAGCCACGGTCTTCCTCCTAGTGATGTGTTGGTGCTGACGTGTTCGTGCTGTCCTTTCGTCACACGGATTGGCGATGCCATGGCTAAACACCTGGTTTTCAACCCATCTCATGGTTCCAGCTCTGTCATGGGCTCAGGTAAGTGTCTCTGTGTCCTCTGACGACTCAGTCTACCTTATAGGGCTGCCCAGTTGTTTTCTTTTTCCCAGTGTGTACACGTGTCCTCCTGCAACTCCCCCATACATAGGACTTCCCATCTGTCATCTTCTGTGTCCTCCACCATACATAGGGCTACCCATCTGTCATCTTCTTTGTTCTCTGCCATACATAGGGCTACCCATCTGTCGTCTTCTGTGTCCTCCACCATACATAGGGCTACCCATCTGTCATCTTCTGTGTCCTCCACCATACATAGGGCTTCCCATCTGTCATCTTCTGTGTCCTCCACCATACATAGGGCTTCCCATCTGTCATCTTCTGTGTCCTCCACCATACATAGGGCTTCCCATCTGTCATCTTCTGTGTCCTCCACCATACATAGGGCTACCCATCTGTCATCTTCTGTGTCCTCCGCCATACATAGGGCTACCCTTCTGTCATCTTCTGTGTCCTCCGCCATACATAGGGCTACCCTTCTGTCATCTTCTGTGTCCTCCGCCATACATAGGGCTACCCATCTGTCATCTTCTGTGTCCTCCGCCATACATAGGGCTACCCTTCTGTCATCTTCTGTGTCCTCCGCCATACATAGGGCTACCCATCTGTCATCTTCTGTGTCCTCCGCCATACATAGGGCTACCCATCTGTCATCTTCTGTGTCCTCCACCATACACAGGGCTACCCATCTGTCATCTTCTGTGTCCTCCGCCCATACTTACCACTGCAGGTCCCTTTCCTGTCTCCCAGTTTCATCATGAAGACCCAGTTCTAGCAGGTGCCTCATACTGATATGTCTCTTCTTGTGTTTTGTTGCCGCAGGTTCTACCTCACCAGACCAGTCCTGGTAATTATGTATTTTATTTCATTTCTATGTTTTCTCCAGTACAGAATAATTCCAGAATAATTGTTACTTCTGTCAATGTCAGATATTTAACCTGGTTATATAAGAAGCCGGGGCTCTGCTCCGCGTTAGTAATATAGTGCCGGAACGCCCAGCTGCTGCGTGACGGAGGATAGTTCTTTGTACATCCCTCCCAGGACTGAGGGCATCTTGCTCTGGTCACTGTCACCTTATATCCCTGTGTGCTGCACCAAGTGACACAGGAGTAGTGGGGACAGGCTCTGCCTCCAGGAGGCTGGTCACTAAGGCTCTGATCTAGAGGTTGATATAATACAGCTGTATATCATTAAGGATCTCGCACTATAATTGTGTCACTGCGCCCGTGCACAGTACAGGCCAGTCTTATCAGCCACGTATGACTGACACGGAGACGCACCATATAGCACTTGCCCCCTCTGATGTGTCTGCACTATGGTATTAATCTTTGAAAAGGTAACTAAAGAACGTAATTAGGCACCTACGTAAGACAGATGCAGAATTTGTGCCCTTTAACCTCAGGGTGGTGCGTTTATTTAAGGTTCCGTCTTTATGTGCCGACACACGTGTTTTAGTCAGACGCAAGAGGACATCTCTTGTGCTCCACTCACAATAAAGCCGTAAGTAAGAGAAACTTGACTCCTCTTGCTCCTTACTTGTTGACCAACTTACTTTTATCCTCTTTTTAGGTCCTTGGCACCTCAGAGGAACATTGGCAATACCACCAGCCCATTGCATGAAGAGAAAAAGGAGCTGACGGATGTTCAAAAGCCAAAGGAGTCTTCCGTGCCCGATGTCCCCAGCCCGGAGAAGGACAACAAGACAATTGATGTTGATGAGCTTGAAGAGCTGGAGGATGTTGAACCAGGGGACCCGGAGACCGAGAACAAACAGGAACAGCTCAGTGTCAAGAAGCTTCGAGTCGTGTTGTATGCTCTGTGTTGCAGCATGCAGCAAGCGGCGGATCACTTCCACAACTCCCCCCGGCGTATCCGAAGGTGGCTGCAGAGGTTTCAGACCATCCAGGAGGAGAACCAAGACAACCTGGCTGAAGGCAAGTACCTGGGCAACGCTGCAGAGGAGAAGCTGGCGGAGTGGGTGCTGACCCAGAGGGAACAGCAGCTTTCTGTCAACGAGGAGACTCTGTTCCAAAAAGCCACCAAGATCGGACGTTCTTTGGAAGGTGGCTTCAAAATCTCCTATGAATGGGCGGTGAGGTTCATGTTGCGGCACAATCTAAGCACACACTCCAAAGTCGCGGTGGCTAACCGTCTGCCCAAGGAAATGGAGGAGAACGCCCAGATCTCTATCGGCTTTGTGCAGCGGCAGATCCATAGCCAGGATCTCCCGTTGTCCATGATCGCTGCTTTAGATGAAGTCTCCCTCTTCCTCGACCTGGAACTGCTGTGCAGCGATGAGAGGAAAGAGAGCGCCCTGCAGACTGTAGGCACAGGAGAGCCTTGGTGTGACATCGTGCTCACCATCTTAGCGGACGGCAGTCTGCTGCCCACACTCGTGTGTTCTCGAGGCAACTGTAGAAATGCTGGAGGTGTTCCGGACTCAATCATACTGGAAAATAGAGACCATGGTTTCAAAGACGATGAGATAATGAAGCTGTGGTCTTCCCAGATCTGGCAGAAACACGTGGACGGGCCGAATAACAAAGGCATGGCCGTGCTGGACTGTCACCGATCGCACATGTCAGACGAGGTCCTAGCTCTGCTGAGCTCCACCTGCACCTTGCCTGCGGTGGTGCCTTCTGGCTGCAGCTCTAAGATCCAACCCCTGGATGTCTGCATCAAGAGAGCCGTCACCAGCTTCCTGCACAAGAAGTGGAGAGAGCAGGCCCAGGAGATGGCAGAGACCAGCTCTAGCCCAGGGATGTTGCTCCAGCTGGTCCTCTGTTGGCTGACTGAGGTTCTGGAGGTGGTCACTGAACACCCAGAACTGGTCCAACAGTCCTTCCTGGTGGCCAGCCTCCTCCCGGGGCCTGATGGTACTGCCAACACCACCAAACGTAATGCAGAGATGCAGGAGGAGCTTATAAACCTGCTGGAGGGCCAGCTAAAGCTTAACGATGATGAACAGGACGAAGACACTGACCACTGTAACGACAGCCAACCCGATGAGTACGCAGACCCTGAGGTTCTCCATCAGCTCTTTGAGGGAGAGAGCGACGCGGAATCATTCTACGGTTTTGATGAAACTGATCTCTAAGCCACGGAACTGTCAGTCGGGTAAAACATTCCACCGACCACCATGGGCCAGGAATTAAAAGCCTCACCTACATGGCATCCACTTTGTTTTTGTTTCTGGAATTACGGTTACTTTCTTAAGGACATTTTTTTTTCTGTTTGGTAACTTTCTTGGTCTGTATTCCGTCACCGTGATGCTGCCTCCCCTGTACATGTAACCCCCCCTTCCCAGAACTGTAGCAGCTGACCAGGTTCTCCAGACTTTTCTCTTATTTAGAATTAATGAGGTCATTGTGATTTTTTTATTTGAATTTTTTTTCCTCCTTTCTTTCTCCAACCTCGGCCATGGATTATGTATAGAGCAGATTCCCTGTACAGAGTGGCTGGTCGGGAAGAGCAGCGCTGAATTATGAACGCAGTTTGCATACGTACAGATTGCAGGACACATTCCTGGCTGCACGCCGGACGGTCCTGTCCGGAGCTTGCGGCTGAGGATGGATCATGCACCGCCAGCTACCGCACTACATCTCGCATGGTTTTTATAAAGGCTGGGGTTTTTCTGACCCCCCCCTTCATCATCATCCTCCCTTGAGACAGTTTACTTTGGTGTAGTAACCAGCAACGAGTAGGGGCATATGTGTAAATTATCTAAATATATAGCTTGTATATAAGGAAATGCAGAATAAAGACAGGCAAGAGGCAATCTTGTGTTTCTATTAGGTTAAGATGTGAATTTTGTTTCTTTTTTATAAATATATATATATAAAGTGTTCTGTTACTACACCCCTTGCTGTTTTCCACTTTTTAAAAGTCTGGTACTAAGCGAAATAAAACAGATTTTACGTGATAATTTACGCGGCCCGTACAGAGGTGTACGCATATGGAACTGGGTCTTACTCTGTATTTAATTTAAAGACCTCTCTTCTGTTCCGCAGCCTGAGAGCGTCACTCCTTGTGTCATAAATACCTGTGTGTACATCGCGTGGCTTCCTGCACACTCCCTAAACCGGGCGGAGGTGACCTGTGGGAGTGGCTACATGTCCCAGCGCACCCTGGGACATGTAGCTCCCCAAGCCTGGTTTAGGAGGTGGCGGCGCAGAGTTGGAGGACAGGATACGCTAGTGTTAGATATTTAGGCCCCAGGCTGCCTAATATGGGAGGGAGGGGAGACCAGCATGGGACACCTAGATTTTTAAATGCATTTTGTTTCCAATAAAATAGTATAAACAATGCTTATTGTATGTCTTGACTTTACCCCATTGTGCCCCAGTAAAGGACTCAGGAATGTATTGGGTGTTCTGGACGGTGGCTAAACAGATGCCATGTTATGGATGTGCCGCCGACTCAGGAGTAGATGTATGACTGTGCCTTAGGGGATTATGGGTAACTGCGCAATTTTTGTGCTGCAGTTACTGGTAATCCCCCTGTATCTATGTGGAGAAGTTTGCAAATTTCTCGCCATTATCTGCATTCCTGTCTTCAAAATAGGGCGTCAGTGTGTCATTAAATGTATGAACGGTCCGAGGCACTGACCATACCGGCAACTGCGGCTATCGATTTTGACGGCTGCAGCCGGCGTTGTCCGGCGCACAGCGCTGTCCAACCGCCAAAGATTGTGGTTTAAAAAAACAATATATATATTTCTCTGACGTCCTAGTGGATGCTGGGAACTCCGTAAGGACCATAGGGATAGACGGGCTCCGCAGGAGACTGGGCACTCTAAAAGAAAGATTAGGTACTATCTGGTGTGCACTGGCTCCTCCCTCTATGCCCCTCCTCCAGACCTCAGTTAGATTTCTGTGCCCGGCCGAGCTGGATGCACACTAGGGGCTCTCCTGAGCTCCTAGAAAGAAGGTATATTTTAGGTTTTTTATTTTACAGTGAGACCTGCTGGCAACAGGCTCACTGCAACGAGGGACTAAGGGGAGAAGAAGCGAACCTACCTGCTTGCAGCTAGCTGGGCTTCTTAGGCTACTGGACACCATTAGCTCCAGAGGGATCGACCGCAGGACCCGTCCTTGGTGTTCGTTCCCGGAGCCGCGCCGCCGTCCCCCTTACAGAGCCAGAAGCTAGAAGAGGTCCGGAAAAATCGGCGGCAGAAGACTTCAGTCTTCACCAAGGTAGCGCACAGCACTGCAGCTGTGCGCCATTGCTCCTCATGCACACCTCACACTCCGGTCACTGATGGGTGCAGGGCGCTGGGGGGGGGCGCCCTGAGCAGCAATAAGTAGACCTTGGCTGGCAAAATAATCACAATATATAGCCCCAGAGGCTATATATGTGATAAATACCCCTGCCAGATTCCATAAAAAAGCGGGAGAAAAGTCCGCCAAAAAAGGGGCGGAGCTATCTCAGCACACTGGCGCCATTTCTCCCTCACAGCTCCGCTGGAAGGAAGCTCCCTAGCTCTCCCCTGCAGTCTGCACTACAGAAGGGTAAAAAAGAGAGGGGGGGCACTAAATTTAGGCGCAGTATATAAATTATAGCAGCTATAAGGGGATATAATTCAGTTAGTCCCTGTATTATGTAGCGCTCTGGTGTGTGCTGGCATACTCTCTCTCTGTCTCCCCAAAGGGCTTTTTGTGGGGTCCTGTCCTCTGTCAGAGCATTCCCTGTGTGTGTGCGGTGTGTCGGTACGGCTGTGTCGACATGTTTGATGAGGATAATGATGTGGAGGCGGAGCAGATGCCTATAGAAGGGATGTCACCCCCTGCGGGGCAGACACCTGAGTGGATGGACTTATGGAAGGAATTGCGTGCACGTGTCGACTCCTTACACAAAAAATTTGACGACATGCCAAATGCGGGACAGCCGGCTTCTCAGCTCGTGCCTGTGCAGGCGTCTCAATGGCCATCGGGGGCTCTAAAACGCCCGCTACCTCAGATGGCAGACGCGGATGTCGACACGGATACTGACACCAGTGTCGACGACGATGAGTCTAGTCTAATGTCCACTAAGGCCATTCGTTGCATGATTGAAGCAATGAAAGAGGTGTTACAAATTTCTGATATAAACCCAGGTACCACTAAAAAGGGTATTATGTTTGGGGAGAAAAAACTACCCGTAGTTTTTCCCCCATCAGAAGAATTAAATGAAGTGTGTGAAGAAGAGTGGGCTTTCCCTGATAAAATATTGGTAATCTCTAAGAAGTTACTAATGGCGTTCCCTTTCCCGCCAGAGGATAGGTCACGTTGGGAGACACCCCCTAGGGTGGATAAAGCGCTCACACGTTTGTCTAAAAAGGTGGCACTACCGTCTCCGGATACGGCCGCCCTCAAGGAACCTGCTGATAGAAAGCAGGAGGCGATCCTGAAGTCTGTATATACACACTCAGGCATTATACTTAGACCAGCTATTGCGTCAGCATGGATGTGCAGTGCTGCCGCTGCGTGGTCAGATTCCCTGTCAGAAAATATTGACACCCTAGACAGGGACACTATTCTGCTAACCATAGAGCATATAAAAGACTCAGTCTTACACATGAGAGATGCACAGAGTGAGATCTGCCGGCTGGCATCTAAAATAAGTGCATTGTCCATTTCTGCTAGGAGAGGCTTATGTACTCGCCAGTGGACAGGGGATGCAGATTCAAAAAGGCACATGGAAGTTTTGCCTTATAAGGGTGAGGATTTATTTGGGGATGGTCTCTCGGACCTAGTTTCCACAGCAACTGCTGGGAAGTCAGCATTTTTACCCCATGTTCCCTCACAGCCTAAAAAGGCGCCGTTTTATCAGGTACAGTCCTTTCGGACTCAGAAAAACAGGCGTGGAAAAGGCGGGTCCTTTCTGTCCAGAGGCAGAGGTAGGGGAAAAAGGCTGCAACAAACAGCAGGTTCCCAGGAGCAAAAGTCCTCCCCCGCTTCTTCCAAGTCCGCCGCATGACGGTGGGGCTCCAAAGGCGGAGCCAGGTACGGTGGGGGGCCGCCTCAAAAATTTCAGCGATCAGTGGGCTCGCTCACAGGTGGATCCCTGGATCCTGCAAATAGTATCTCAAGGGTACAAACTGGAATTCGAGGCGTCTCCATCCCACCGGTTCCTAAAATCTCCCTTGCCGACAACTCCCTCGGGCAGGGAGGCTGTGCTAGCGGCAATTCACAAGCTGTATTCCCAGCAGGTGATAATCAAGGTGCCCCTACTTCAACAAGGACGGGGTTACTATTCCACACTGTTTGTGGTACCGAAACCGGACGGTTCGGTGAGACCCATTTTAAATTTGAAATCCTTGAACACATACATAAAAAAATTCAAGTTCAAGATGGAATCGCTCAGGGCGGTTATTGCAAGCCTGGACGAGGGGGATTACATGGTATCCCTGGACATCAAGGATGCTTACCTGCATGTCCCCATTTACCATCCTCACCAGGAGTACCTCAGATTTGTGGTACAGGATTGCCATTACCAATACCAGACGCTGCCGTTTAGACTGTCCACGGCACCGAGGGTGTTTACCAAGGTAATGGAAGAAATGATGATACTCCTTCGAAAAAAGGGAGTTTTAATTATCCCGTACTTGGACGATCTCCTTATAAAGGCGAGGTCCAAGGAGCAGTTGTTGGTCGGAGTAGCACTATCTCGGGAGGTGCTACAACAGCACGGATGGATTCTAAACATTCCAAAGTCACAGCTGGTTCCTTCCACACGCCTACTGTTCCTGGGGATGGTTCTGGACACAGAACAGAAAAAAGTGTTTCTCCCGCAGGAGAAAGCCAAGGAGCTGTCATCTCTAGTCAGAGACCTCCTGAAACCAAAACAGGTATCGGTGCATCACTGCACCCGAGTCCTCGGAAAAATGGTAGCTTCATACGAAGCTATTCCATTCGGCAGGTTCCATGCAAGAACCTTTCAGTGGGACCTCTTGGACAAGTGGTCTGGATCGCATCTTCAGATGCATCGGCTGATAACCCTGTCTCCAAGGACCAGGGTGTCTCTGCTGTGGTGGCTGCAGAGTGCTCATCTTCTAGAGGGCCGCAGATTCGGCATACAGGACTGGGTCCTGGTGACCACGGATGCCAGCCTTCGAGGCTGGGGGGCAGTCACACAGGGAAGAAATTTCCAAGGACTTTGGTCAAGTCAGGGGTCGTTCCTACACATAAATATTCTGGAACTGAGGGCCATTTACAAGGCCCTAAGTCAGGCAAGGCCCCTGCTTCAAAACCAGCCGGTACTGATACAATCAGACAACATCACGGCAGTCGCCCATGTAAACCGACAGGGCGGCACAAGAAGCAGGATGGCGATGGCAGAAGCCACAAGGATTCTCCGATGGGGCGGAAAATCACGTCTTAGCACTGTCAGCAGTGTTCATTCTGGGAGTGGACAACTGGGAAGCAGACTTCCTCAGCAGACACGACCTACACCCGGGAGAGTGGGGACTTCATCCAGAAGTCTTCCAACTGTTGGTAAACCGTTGGGAAAGGCCACAGGTGGACATGATGGCGTCCCGCCTCAACAAAAAGCTAAAGAGATATTGCGCCAGGTCAAGGGACCCTCAGGCGATAGCTGTGGACGCTGTAGTGACACCGTGGGTGTACCAGTCGTTTTATGTGTTCCCTTCTCTGCCTCTCATACCAAAGGTACTGAGAATTATAAGAAGGCGAGGAGTAAGAACGATACTCGTGGTTCCGGATTGGCCAAGAAGAGCTTGGTACCCAGAACTTCAAGAAATGATATCAGAGGACCCATGGCCTCTACCGCTCAGACAGGACCTGCTACAGCAGGGGCCCTGTCTGTTCCAAGACTTACCGCGGCTGCGTTTGACGGCATGGCGGTTGAATTCCGGATCCTAAAGGAAAAGGGTATTCCGGAGGAAGTCATTCCTACGCTGATAAAAGCTAGAAAAGAAGTAACCGCAAACCATTATCACCGTATTTGGCGAAAATATGTTGCGTGGTGTGAGGCCAGGAAGGCCCCTACTGAGGAATTTCAGCTGGGTCGTTTTCTGCACTTCCTACAGTCGGGAGTGACTATGGGCTTAAAATTGGGTTCCATTAAGGTCCAGATTTCGGCTCTGTCGATTTTCTTCCAGAAAGAACTGGCTTCACTGCCTGAAGTTCAGACATTTGTAAAGGGTGTGCTACATATTCAGCCCCCTTTTGTGCCTCCTGTGGCACCTTGGGATCTCAACGTGGTGTTGAGTTTCCTGAAATCACATTGGTTTGAGCCACTTAAAACTGTGGATCTGAAATATCTCACGTGGAAAGTGGTCATGTTATTGGCCTTGGCTTCGGCCAGGCGTGTGTCAGAATTGGCGGCTTTGTCATGTAAAAGCCCTTATCTGATTTTCCATATGGATAGGGCAGAATTGAGGACTCGTCCCCAGTTTCTCCCTAAGGTGGTATCAGCTTTTCACTTGAACCAACCTATTGTAGTGCCTTCGGCTACTAGGGACTTGGTAGATTCCAAGTTACTGGACGTAGTCAGGGCCTTGAAAATTTATGTTTCCAGGACGGCTGGAGTCAGGAAAACTGACTCGCTTTTTATCCTGTATGCACCCAACAAACTAGATGCTCCTGCTTCTAAGCAGACTATTGCTCGCTGGATTTGTAGCACAATTCAGCTGGCGCATTCTGCGGCTGGATTGCCGCATCCTAAATCAGTAAAAGCCCATTCCACAAGGAAAGTGGGCTCATCTTGGGCGGCTGCCCGAGGGGTCTCGGCTTTACAACTTTGCCGAGCTGCAACTTGGTCAGGGGCAAACACGTTTGCTAAATTCTACAAATCTGATACCCTGGCTGAGGAGGACCTTGAGTTCTCTCATTCGGTGCTGCAGAGTCATCCGCACTCTCCCGCCCGTTTGGGAGCTTTGGTATAATCCCCATGGTCCTTACTGAGTTCCCAGCATCCACTAGGACGACAGAGAAAATAAGATTTTACTCACCGGTAAATCTATTTCTCGTAGTCCGTAGTGGATGCTGGGCGCCCATCCCAAGTGCGGATTGTCTGCAATACTTGTTTATAGTTATTGCCTAACTAAAGGGTTATTGTTGAGCCATCTGTTGAGAGGCTCAGTTATATTTCATACTGTTAACTGGGTATAGTATCACGAGTTATACGGTGTGATTGGTGTGGCTGGTATGAGTCTTACCCGGGATTCAAAATCCTTCCTTATTGTGTCAGCTCTTCCGGGCACAGTATCCTAACTGAGGTCTGGAGGAGTGGCATAGAGGGAGGAGTCAGTGCACACCAGATAGTACCTAATCTTTCTTTCTCCTTCATCCACTAGGGGCCACTGGAGCGTAGTTACAATGGGGAAATAGTAGGCAGTAATTGGGAGCTGGCACTTTAAAATTCTCACACTGTGGCTAGCTCCTCCCCTACTATCTCCCCTCCAAGCCAGTCTTAGTTTAGTGCCCGAGGTAGCTGGTTCACTTGGGTTTAGCTGAAGAATTTTTTCCTTTTTCTTTATTATTTTATTTTTCTTTCACACACGCACAGACTGGCAGCTCTGCCACTGCCAGTCTGCACCGCGGGAGCTGCCGGCGGGGTCCCATCGCAGCTGCGTGCGGCTCGGGATGGGCCTCGGCTGAGGGAGACACTGAGCTCTCCTGAGTTGGCCGGACACCGCTGCGTGCGGCGCGTGTCGGGGCCGCTCCACCAGCAGAAGATTCCGGCAGCATGGCAGCGGTGAGTATACGTGGTCGGACACCGCTGCGTGTCGGGGCCGCCCCACCAACAGAAGATTCTGGCCGGACACCGCTGCGTGCGGCGCGTGTTGGGGCCGCTGGGTCGAAACGCCTGACAGAAGGAAGCGGTGAGTACAATCTCCCCCCCCTCCAGACTGATGTATGTTTTTGAATTTTTCAGTTTCAGTGTTTTAATACATGAAGGCTCTCCTATACTTCCTTGGTGTCATAGCCAGGCTGGAGTGCATAAAAGGCGCATTTACTAATTTGAAATTGGCGCCATTATGTGGGGGGCGGAGCTTCATCCCGCTCTGTAAGCGGGCTCAGCGCTCTTCACTCCCCGGCTGCAGCATATAGGCAGCCGGGTGATACATTTACACTCCCCGGCTGCAGCATACACAATATCAGGTGCTGTACTGGCTCACAGGGCTAGTAGCCTAACCCTATACTTGATTAGTGTTAGCAAGACCTAGGTTCAATTCCCTATGCAACTTTCTCGTACAGGCAGCCGGGGGGATAATGTGTTTTCTCTAACGTCCTAAGTGGATGCTGGGGACTCCGTCAGGACCATGGGGAATAGCGGCTCCGCAGGAGACGGCACAAAAATAAAGCTTTAGGATTAGGTGGTGTGTACTGGCTCCTCCCCCTATGACCCTCCTCCAAGCCTCAGTTAGGTTTTTGTGCCCGTCCGAGCAGGGTGCAATCTAGGTGGCTCTCCTAAAGAGCTGCTTAGAAAAAGTTTTTAGGTTTTTTATTTTCAGTGAGTCCTGCTGGCAACAGGCTCACTGCATCGAGGGACTTAGGGGAGAGAATTTCAACTCACTTGCGTGCAGGATGGATTGGATTCTTAGGCTACTGGACACCATTAGCTCCAGAGGGAGTCGGAACACAGGTCTCACCCTGGGGTTCGTCCCGGAGCCGCGCCGCCGACCCCCCTTACAGATGCTGAAGATTGAAGGTCCGGAAACAGGCGGCAGAAGGCTCTTCAGTCTTCATGAAGGTAGCGCACAGCACTGCAGCTGTGCGCCATTGTTGTCACACACTTCACACCAAGCGGTCACGGAGGGTGCAGGGCGCTGCTGGGGGCGCCCTGGGCAGCAATATTTAATACCTTTATGGCAAAAGAATACATCACATATAGCCATTGAGGCTATATGTATGTATTTAACCCATGCCAGATATCTAAAACTCCGGGAGAAAAGCCCGCCGAAATAGGGGGCGGGGCTTATTCTCCTCAGCACACAGCGCCATTTTCCTGCTCAGCTCCGCTGTGAGGAAGGCTCCCAGGACTCTCCCCTGCACTGCACTACAGAAACAGGGTAAAACAGAGAGGGGGGGGGCATTTTTTGGCGATATTTTGATATATTTAAGCTGCTATAAGGAACAACACTTATATAAGGTTGTTCCCATATATATATTATAGCGCTTGGGTGTGTGCTGGCAAACTCTCCCTCTGTCTCCCCAAAGGGCTAGTGGGGTCCTGTCTTCGATAAGAGCATTCCCTGTGTGTCTGCTGTGTGTCGGTACGTGTGTGTCGACATGTATGAGGACGATGTTGGTGTGGAGGCAGAGCAATTGCCGATAATGGTGATGTCACCCCCCAGGGAGTCGACACCGGAATGGATGGCTTTGTTTATGGAATTACGTGATAATGTCAGCACATTACAAAAATCAGTTGACGACATGAGACGGCCGGCAAACCAGTTAGTACCTGCCCAGGCGTCTCAGACACAAGCGCCCTTTACCTCAGTCGGTCGACACAGACCCAGACACAGACACTGAATCTAGTGTCGACGGTGATGAAACAAACGTATTTTCAAGTAGGGCCACACGTTATATGATCACGGCAATGAAGGAGGCTTTGCATATCTCTGATACTGCAAGTACCACAAAAAGGGGTATTATGTGGGGGGTGAAAAAACTACCTGTAGTTTTTCCTGAATCAGAGGAATTAAATGATGTATGTAATGAAGCGTGGGTTAACCCAGATAGAAAAGTGCTAATTTCAAAAAAGTTATTAGCATTATACCCTTTCCCGCCAGAGGTTAGGGCGCGCTGGGAAACACCCCCTAGGGTGGATAAGGCGCTCACACGCTTATCAAAACAAGTGGCGTTACCGTCTCCTGATACGGCCGCCCTCAGGGATCCAGCTGATAGGAGACTGGAAACTACCCTAAAAAGTATATACACACATACTGGTGTTATACTGCGACCAGCCATCGCCTCAGCCTGGATGTGCAGTGCTGGGGTCGTCTGGTTGGATTCCCTGGCTGAAAATATTGATACCCTGGATAGGGACAGTATTTTATTGACTATAGAGCAATTAAAGGATGCTTTCCTTTATATGCGAGATGCTCAGAGAGATATTTGCACTCTGGCATCGAGAGTAAATGCGATGTCCATATCTGCCAGAAGGAGTTTATGGACGCGACAGTGGTCAGGTGATGCGGATTCCAAACGACATATGGAAGTATTGCCGTATAAAGGGGAGGAATTATTTGGCGTCGGTCTATCGGATCTGGTGGCCACGGCAACTGCCGGAAAATCCACCTTTTTACCTCAGACCCCCTCCCAACAGAAAAAGACACCGTCTTTTCAGCCGCAGTCCTTTCGGTCCTATAAGAACAAGCGGACAAAAGGACAGTCATATCTGCCTCGGGGCAGAGGAAGGGGTAAGAGAGGGCAGCAAGCAGCCCCTGCCCAGGAACAGAAGCCCTCTCAGGGTTCTGCAAAGCCCTCAGCATGACGCTGGGGCCTTACAAGCGGACTCAGGAGCGGTGGGGGGTCGACTCAAGAATTTCAGCGCACAGTGGGCTTGCTCACAGGTGGACCCCTGGATCCTGCAGGTAGTATCTCAGGGTTACAGGTTGGAATTCGAGAAGTCTCCCCCTCGCAGGTTCCTAAAGTCTGCTTTGCCAACGTCTCCCTCAGACAGGGCGACGGTATTGGAAGCCATTCACAAGCTGTTTTCTCAGCAGGTGATAGTCAAGGTACCCCTCCTACAACAGGGAAAGGGGTATTACTCCACGCTATTTGTGGTACCGAAGCCGGACGGCTCGGTAAGACCTATTCTAAATCTGAAATCTTTGAACCTGTACATACAAAAATTCAAGTTCAAGATGGAGTCACTCAGAGCAGTGATAGCGAATCTGGAAGAAGGGGACTTTATGGTGTCCCTGGACATAAAGGATGCTTACCTGCATGTCCCAATTTGCCCTTCACATCAAGGGTACCTCAGGTTCGTGGTGCAAAACTGTCATTATCAGTTTCAGACGCTGCCGTTTGGATTGTCCACGGCACCTCGGGTCTTTACCAAGGTAATGGCCGAAATGATGATTCTTCTGCGAAGAAGAGGCGTATTAATTATCCCTTACTTGGACGATCTCCTGATAAGGGCAAGGTCCAGAGAACAGCTGGAGGACGGAGTAGCACTAACCCGACTAGTGCTGCAACAACACGGGTGGATTCTGAATTTTCCAAAATCTCAGTTGACCCCGACGACACGTCTGCTGTTCCTGGGAATGATTCTGGACACGGTTCAGAAAAAGGTGTTTCTTCCGGAGGAGAAAGCCAAGGAGTTATCCGAACTTGTCAGGAACCTCCTAAAACCAGGGAAAGTGTCTGTGCATCAATGCACAAGAGTCCTGGGAAAGATGGTGGCTTCTTACGAAGCGATTCCATTCGGCAGATTCCACGCACGAACTTTTCAGTGGGATCTGCTGGACAAATGGTCCGGATCACATCTGCAGATGCATCAGCGGATAACCTTATCGCCACGGACAAGGGTGTCTCTTCTGTGGTGGTTGCAGAGTGCTCATCTGTTAGAGGGCCGCAGATTCGGCATACAGGACTGGGTCCTGGTGACCACGGATGCCAGTCTGAGAGGCTGGGGAGCGGTCACACAGGGAAGAAACTTCCAGGGAGTATGGTCAAGCCTGGAGATGTCTCTTCACATAAATATACTGGAGCTAAGAGCGATTTACAATGCTCTAAGTCTGGCAAAACCCCTGCTTCAGGGTCAGCCGGTGTTGATCCAGTCGGACAACATCACGGCAGTCGCCCACGTAAACAGACAGGGCGGCACAAGAAGCAGGACAGCAATGGCAGAAGCTGCAAGGATTCTTCGCTGGGCGGAAGATCATGTGATAGCACTGTCAGCAGTATTCATTCCGGGAGTGGACAACTGGGAAGCAGACTTCCTCAGCAGACACGATCTACACCCGGGAGAGTGGGGACTTCATCCAGAAGTCTTCCACATGATTGTGAACCGTTGGGAAAAACCAATGGTGGATATGATGGCGTCCCGCCTCAACAAAAAACTGGACAGGTATTGCGCCAGGTCAAGAGACCCTCAGGCAATAGCTGTGGACGCTCTGGTAACACCGTGGGTGTTCCAGTCAGTGTATGTGTTCCCTCCTCTGCCTCTCATACCAAAAGTACTGAGAATTATACGGCAAAAGGGAGTAAGAACGATACTAGTGGCTCCGGATTGGCCAAGAAGAACTTGGTACCCGGAACTTCAAGAGATGCTCACGGAGGATCCGTGGCCTCTACCTCTAAGACGGGACCTGCTTCAGCAGGGACCGTGTCTATTCCAAGACTTACCGCGGCTGCGTTTGACGGCATGGCGGTTGAACGCCGAATTCTAAGGGAAAAAGGCATTCCGGAAGAGGTCATTCCTACACTGGTAAAAGCCAGGAAGGAGGTGACTGCACAACATTATAACCGCATTTGGAGAAAATATGTTGCGTGGTGTGAGGCCAGGAAGGCCCCCACGGAGGAATTTCAACTGGGTCGATTCCTACATTTCCTGCAAACAGGATTGTCTATGGGCCTCAAATTGGGGTCCATTAAGGTTCAAATTTCGGCCCTGTCGATTTTCTTCCAGAAAGAATTGGCTTCAGTTCCTGAAGTCCAGACTTTTGTAAAAGGAGTACTACATATACAGCCCCCGGTTGTGCCCCCAGTGGCACCGTGGGATCTTAATGTAGTCTTGGATTTTCTCAAATCCCATTGGTTTGAGCCGCTCAAATCGGTGGAGTTGAAGTATCTTACATGGAAAGTAACCATGCTACTGGCCCTGGCTTCAGCCAGGAGAGTATCAGAATTGGCGGCTTTATCATATAAGAGCCCATATCTGATTTTCCATACGGACAGGGCAGAACTGCGGACGCGTCCTCATTTTCTGCCTAAGGTGGTGTCAGCGTTTCACCTGAACCAGCCTATCGTGGTGCCTGCGGCTACTAACGATTTGGAGGATTCCAAGTTGTTGGACGTGGTCCGGGCATTGAAAATATATATTTCAAGAACGGCGGGAGTCAGAAAGTCTGACTCACTGTTTATATTGTATGCACCCAACAAGATGGGTGCTCCTGCTTCTAAGCAGACGATTGCTCGTTGGATTTGTAGCACAATTCAACTTGCACATTCTGTGGCAGGCTTGCCACAACCTAAATCTGTCAAGGCCCATTCCACAAGGAAAGTGGGCTCATCCTGGGCGGCTGCCCGGGGGGTCTCGGCATTACAACTCTGCCGAGCTGCTACTTGGTCAGGGGCAAACACGTTTGCAAAATTCTACAAATTTGATACCCTGGCTGAGGAGGACCTTGAGTTCTCTCATTCGGTGCTGCAGAGTCATCCGCACTCTCCCGCCCGTTTGGGAGCTTTGGTATAATCCCCATGGTCCTGACGGAGTCCCCAGCATCCACTTAGGACGTTAGAGAAAATAAGAATTTACTTACCGATAATTCTATTTCTCGTAGTCCGTAGTGGATGCTGGGCGCCCATCCCAAGTGTGGATTGTCTGCAATACTTGTACATAGTGTGACAAGAACACTGGGATAGTGTTTGAGGGCAGGTATATTTGTCCCAGGTTCTTGTCTTACATGTTTTAGAAAATGTTAACTTCTAGGAAAAATGCTTTTTGTTTTGTCTGAACCTTTTCAGTTTGCTGTAAAAGCTGGGTAAAGGCTCTGAGAGAGAGATAAGGCGAGTTCTAGACATTGGGCCCAGTTCGGGTCTTTGGCCTCACAGAGGGCTAATCAGGGTTTCAGCTGTGTAAGAGTGATATAGTGCTTCTAACCTGATTAGTATGGGCAGACTGCCTGGGAAGGCTGCAGGATCTGTGTGTGAGAGACACGCTTTCTGATGCAAGTAAGCTATACAGTATGTACTGAAGAACTCTGTGTTTTGTTTAGTGACAGTTAGGAACATCTTATGTTTAGTTAGTGCCGGACAGGCAAGGTATTTTTATTTTGGGGTTTGTTTTATTTTCTGTTTCAATAAAACTGGCCGGGGTCAGTTGTACCAGAAACTGGACTTGTGTTGTTCCTCAGCTGCTGCGTGCTGCCATATTCCCCAGGAAAAGGCACCTTGCACCCCTACAGTGTTACAACTTGGTGGAGAATGCGAGCAGGCCGTTCTGCGCATAAGTGAAAGCTACAGCGTCAGGATAGAGAGGCCTTAGCAGAAGTGGTGCAGAGACTTGCAGCTCGGGTTGGAGATGTGGCCGTCAGTGCTCCAACCAGCTCTAGTTCTATACGAGCCAGTCACTTCCTGCAGAAAATGACAGAGGCTGATGATGTGGAGGCCTATCTGACCACGTTTGAAAGGACTGCCGAGCGTGAGAACTGGCCGAAAGCACAGTGGGCCAGTCTGCTGGCACCTTTCCTGTCAGGTGAGCCCCAAAAAGCTTACTTTGATTTAAGCCCTGCTGAGGCTCGGGACTATGATAAACTAAAGACTGAGATCCTGACCCGCCTGGGAGTCACGCTGTCAGTACGAGCACAACGGGTGCACCGTTGGCTGTACGCCATGGAGAAGCCTCCGCGCTCCCAGATGCACGACCTTATTCAGCTAACAAAAAAATGGCTGCAGCCAGAGACATTAACTGGTCCCCAGATGGTGGAAAGAGTCGTCATGGACCGCTACTTGAGATCTTTGCCCATGGTCCTGCGCAAGTGGGTGAGCCATGGAAACCCGGGTACTGCTGACCAATTAGTGGACATGGTAGAGAGGTATTTGGCAGCAGAGGAACTACTGATGACCACCCAGCAACCCATAGATCCTCGACAGCGCCCTTCAGTAAAGACTGGTAAGACTGTTCCGTGGGAAAACGTTGCTGGGCGGTTAAGAGAACGCAAGGCTGGAGAGACTGTAAACACTGGCCCTGGAAACAGGCCAATGGGGCTAGAACGGTCTATGCTGCCCAAATGGGTTGATAATCGTGTGGTTAAATGTTTTAGGTGTGGTATGCCAGGTCATGTTATTGCCAATTGCCCAGTCACGCAAGAACCCATGCAATGTGATGCTGCCTTTGAATGTCGCAGAATGTCTTTCTTTGCTAGGTTAGCCTGTACTGTGGTACCTTCACCTGAGCTGGAAAAACAAATGTGTGATGTGTTCTTAGAAGGTAACCGGGTAGAGGCCTTGCTAGATTCAGGAAGTTTAGTTACCCTCGTGAAAGCTGGGTTAGTGAACCCCTTAAAGGTCCAGCAAATACCTATTGGGGTAACTTGCATACATGGGGATACCCAATATTATGCCACTGCTGAGGTGAATATAGAAACTTGTTGTGGGTCAGCAATGGTTAAAGTGGGACTGGTCCCTACCTTGGTGCATGAGGCCATAATAGGGAGGGATTTTCCTCATTTTTGGAAACTGTGGGAATCACGGTTATCAACAGATGTGAGAAGTAAAAAGCCAGTTGATAATACCGGTGATTTTTTGGATGTACGTGGGTCTTCGGAACTTTCTGGCCCTTTGCCTTTTGCTAGTTTGGCTGGGGAAGTGACAGATGGGGAGTCCAGTGAGGACCCTCTTGCCGGGAACAGAGACATAGTAGTTAGAACTGAAAGCGTGCCTGACCTGGAGGTAAAGAAGGATCTGTTTGCGTCTGAACAGTTAAAGGATCCTACCTTAATAAAGGCTAGAGAGAATGTTAAGATTGTTAATGGGGAACCTGTGGTACCAGGTGACAGGGTTACGTATCCCCACATGGCCATCTGTAATGAGCTCTTGTACCACATTGTCAAAAGGGGTGAGGATGTGGTGGAACAGCTGGTAGTTCCCCAGCCTTATCGGAGAACGGTACTAGATTTAGCTCATAGTCACGTTACCGCAGGACATTTAGGGGCAGAAAAAACCACTGAAAGAGTTTTACAAAGGTTCTTTTGGCCAGGGGTTTATAAAGAAGTGTCTGAATATTGTTCTTCCTGTCCTGAATGCCAGTATCATGCCCCTAGACCCCATTTCAGGAGCCCACTAGTTCCCATGCCTATTATAGAGGTCCCGTTTGACAGAATAGCCATGGATCTCGTGGGGCCCTTGTTAAAGTCTGCTCGGGGCCATCAGTATATCCTGGTAATTATGGACTATGCCACTCGATATCCTGAGGCTGTCCCTTTACGCACTATCACAACCAAGGCGATAGCTAGGGAGCTGGTGCAGGTATTTAGTAGAGTGGGAATACCAAAAGAAATTTTGACTGACCAAGGTACTCCATTTATGTCAAGGGTCATGAAAGAATTATGCAAGTTATTTAAGGTCACTCACCTCAGGACGTCCATCTACCATCCCCAAACTGACGGGTTGGTGGAAAGGTTTAATAAAACATTAAAAAGTATGTTAAAAAAGGTTGTTGAGAGAGATGGGAAAAACTGGGATTGTTTGTTGCCCTACTTGTTAATGGCCATCAGAGAAGTTCCTCAGTCCTCTACGGGGTTTTCTCCATTTGATTTGTTGTATGGTAGACACCCCAGAGGGCTGTTGGATGTTGCCAAAGAGACGTGGGAAGGACAGCCCACTCCTTATAGAAGCGTTATTGAGCATGTAACACAAATGCAGGATAGGATTGCAGCCGTGGTACCTGTTGTCAGAGAGCACATGGAACAGGCCCAAAGTGCTCAACAGAGGGTCTATAACCGGAGTGCCAAGATACGGGAATTTGCTCCTGGAGATAGAGTTCTTGTTTTGGTACCCACTGTGGAAAGCAAATTCCTAGCTAAATGGCAGGGTCCATTTGAGATTAGGGAAAAAGTGAATGAGGTTAATTACAAAGTATACCAGCCGGGAAAGAGAAAACCCGAACAGATCTACCATGTTAACTTAATCAAACCCTGGAAAGATAGGTTGTCTCTGTCAGCGGAGCCTTGCCCTTCGGTGTCTTCACCCCGGTTGCTTCCCGCAGTGAAGGTGTCAGAGACATTATCAGCTGATCAGAACAATCAGGTTAAAGAATTTCTCATCCAAAATAGGGAGGTATTTTCAGAGCTGCCTGGCCGAACGACCATAATAAAACATGACATTGTCACAGAACCAGGGGTCAGGGTTCATTTAAAGCCATATAGGATTCCTGAAGCTCAGCGAGAAGCTATTTCTAAGGAAGTTAAAACCATGTTAGAACTTGGAGTCATAGAGGAGTCTAACAGTGAGTGGTCCAGTCCCATAGTGCTCATCCCGAAGCCCGACGGTAGCATACGCTTCTGTAATGACTTTCGTAAGTTAAATGAGGTGTCCAAGTTTGACGCATACCCCATGCCCCGTGTGGATGAGCTTGTAGAAAGGCTGGGAACAGCCAGGTTTCTCACCACATTGGACCTGACCAAAGGTTACTGGCAAATACCTTTATCTGATAGCGCCAAAGAAAAAACAGCCTTTTCGGTTCCGGAGGGGCTGTACCAGTATAAGATGTTACCCTTTGGGTTGCATGGGGCTCCAGCAACCTTTCAACGGGCGATGGATAAAATTTTGAGGCCCCATAGAAAATATGCAGCTGCCTATTTGGATGATGTGGTAATTCACAGTACAGACTGGGGGTCACATTTGGTTAAAGTACAAGCAGTACTGGACTCAATCAGAGAGGCAGGGTTAACTGCTAACCCAAAGAAGTGCTGCCTCGCAATGGAGGAGGTCAAATACTTGGGCTTCACCATAGGCAGAGGTCTGATTAGGCCCCAATTGAATAAAGTTGATGCTATTCAAAACTGGCCTCGTCCAGTGAATAAAAAACAGGTAAGGGCTTTTTTGGGAATTACTGGGTACTATAGACGGTTTATTCCTAATTTTGCGACCACAGCGGTGCCGTTGTCAGACCTTACCAAAGGGAAGCAGTCAAATGTGGTGAAATGGAACCCTGATGCAGAAAAGGCGTTCCAAGCGTTAAAAGTGGCTTTGTGTTCACAACCGGTGTTGATAACACCAGATTTTTCAAAAGAATTTGTGGTACAGACAGATGCCTCAGAGGTAGGGATAGGTGCTGTGCTGTCCCAAACCAGAGATGGGGACGAACACCCTATCATTTATTTGAGTAGGAAACTCAATGAGCATGAAAAAAGGTATGCCATTGTGGAAAAGGAGGCTTTGGCCATTAAGTGGGCACTAGATACCTTGAGATATTACCTCTTGGGTAGACAATTCAGACTAGTGACAGACCATGCCCCTTTAAAATGGATGTATGTAAATAGAGGCAAGAATGCTCGTGTAACTAGATGGTTTCTAGCGTTGCAGGACTTTAAGTTTACTGTCGAACATAGACCGGGAACACAATTGGCCAACGCAGATGCATTGTCTCGCATCTTCTGTTTGGGGGCTACAAGTGTTCCGGCCCCTAGGTCGAAACAGGGGAGGGGGATATGTGACAAGAACACTGGGATAGTGTTTGAGGGCAGGTATATTTGTCCCAGGTTCTTGTCTTACATGTTTTAGAAAATGTTAACTTCTAGGAAAAATGCTTTTTGTTTTGTCTGAACCTTTTCAGTTTGCTGTAAAAGCTGGGTAAAGGCTCTGAGAGAGAGATAAGGCGAGTTCTAGACATTGGGCCCAGTTCGGGTCTTTGGCCTCACAGAGGGCTAATCAGGGTTTCAGCTGTGTAAGAGTGATATAGTGCTTCTAACCTGATTAGTATGGGCAGACTGCCTGGGAAGGCTGCAGGATCTGTGTGTGAGAGACACGCTTTCTGATGCAAGTAAGCTATACAGTATGTACTGAAGAACTCTGTGTTTTGTTTAGTGACAGTTAGGAACATCTTATGTTTAGTTAGTGCCGGACAGGCAAGGTATTTTTATTTTGGGGTTTGTTTTATTTTCTGTTTCAATAAAACTGGCCGGGGTCAGTTGTACCAGAAACTGGACTTGTGTTGTTCCTCAGCTGCTGCGTGCTGCCATATTCCCCAGGAAAAGGCACCTTGCACCCCTACAGTGTTACAATAGTTATTGTTACAAACAAATTCGGGTTGTTATTGTTGTGAGCCGTCTGTTCAGAGGCTCCTACGTTTGTCATACTGTTAACTGGGTTCAGATCACAAGTTATACGGTGTGATTGGTGTGGCTGGTATGAGTCTTACCCGGGATTCAATATCCTTCCTTATTGTGTACGCTCGTCCGGGCACAGTATCCTAACTGAGGCTTGGAGGAGGGTCATAGGGGGAGGAGCCAGTACACACCACCTAATCCTAAAGCTTTATTTTTGTGCCCTGTCTCCTGCGGAGCCGCTATTCCCCATGGTCCTGACGGAGTCCCCAGCATCCACTACGGACTACGAGAAATAGAATTATCGGTAAGTAAATTCTTATTTTTAATTTGAAAGTGACCAAGGGGCGGAGCTAACTCCCGCTCTGTTCTGCGGGCTCAGATCTCCGCTCCCCGGCCGCACACCGCTCCCCAGCCGCAGCATACAGGCGGCCGGGGGATGCATAATTCAGCGGCCACCAAGAACGAGGGGGCGGAGCTAACTCCCGCTCTGTTCGGCGGGCTCAGACTCTTCGCTTCCCGGCCGCAGCATACAGGCGGCCGGGGGATGGACGGAGAAAGCACAGCAGCGGCCACCAAGAACTAGGTCGAGGGGGCGGAGCTAACTCCCGCTCTGTACGGCGGGCTTTCGCCGCTCCCCGGCCGCTGCAGCATGACGAGACGCCGCTCCACAGTCCCCCGCTCCCCGGGCCGCTGAAAGCTCCTTTCCTCTCCTGGCTGTGCAGGGAGGATTCTTTACATGTATAAGGTATGAGGAGGGGGGTGAAGCTTATTCTCCCCGATGGCGGCTCTCAGCTCTCATGGTCTCTAGGCAACACACCTGTCTCTGGGGTTTTTAGCTTTTCTGTGCAGTGTGCTGCAGAAATATTTGTTACATCTTGCTTTGGCTACATTCCTCCCTGCAGGGGAGTCCTCTGCCCCATTTCAGTCATTTAGATCAGGAAACCTGCTCTATTACAGGAGCTGGGACTCAGCTCATTGATAATTAATAATCTACTGTGCAGTATTTCTTTACCCTACAAATACACAGTATTTATCTACCCTATTAGGTGCATGGGTTCACTGTGGTGTGTGTATATAGATAAATATATATATATATATATATATAAATAGAAAGCAAGGTGGCCCGGCACTCCCTTATACCTTGTCAAAGTAATGGCTGCGGTGCCTTCCTGGTGACCGTGGTCACTATATGCGTGGATTGGAAGAAGGCGGCACTCGGTCAGACTATCAATGAAAAATGTGGGTCATTTGGCCTATTTGGTCTAAATAAATGACCCACATTTTTCATTGATAGTCTGACCGAGTGCCGCCTTCTTCCAATCCACATAAATATATATATATATATATATATACAAACATATCTATATATAAGTGTGTGTGGGTATGTATATAGATATATCCATACAATACCATATATAGGGGATAAAACAAACACTTCCGCAATGTTTTCTAGAAACAGAATACCCCACCTTCCCACATAACATTTCCCCCCATCTTTTCTCACAGGCTGGTCACCGTTTTGAAAAGCCAGCGGAACCTCCGAGAAACATCGGGTGCACCTTAATTAGCAGTACACTACATACAGGGCGGGGTGTTGCCTTCCCTTTATTATTCCTTGGTGTCACTAGTTACTAATGCTATTTGTGATTGGGGAATGTGTGTAAGGCATCAGACAAATAGCGCTGTGGCTCAGTACGCTAGTAGCGGGTATCTGAAACTTTAAGGGGAGCTCCCATAGCCTAGGGCTAAGACTCCTGTCCCACAGCGCAGCGTTACTGGTTCAGGTCTCCGCTGCTCCAGAAAGTTTATTTGAATCGTGTCGGTCACTACACATTATAGTGCAGACCTTACATAGCGCTGTGTTTATTTAACCCACCTTTTCTCCTTTCGTTTGTCTCTCCTGGGATAGTCAAAAAATAAGAATTTACTTACCGATAATTCTATTTCTCGGAGTCCGTAGTGGATGCTGGGGTTCCTGAAAGGACCATGGGGAATAGCGGCTCCGCAGGAGACAGGGCACAAAAGTAAAGCTTTCCGATCAGGTGGTGTGCACTGGCTCCTCCCCCTATGACCCTCCTCCAAGCCAGTTAGGTACTGTGCCCGGACGAGCGTACACAATAAGGGAGGAATTTTGAATCCCGGGTAAGACTCATACCAGCCACACCAATCACACCGTACAACTTGTGATCAAAACCAGTTAACAGTATGATAACAGAGGAGCCTCTGAAAGATGGCTTCTTAACAATAACCCGAATTAGTTAACAATAACTATGTACAATTATTGCAGATAATCCGCACTTGGGATGGGCGCCCAGCATCCACTACGGACTCCGAGAAATAGAATTATCGGTAAGTAAATTCTTATTTTCTCTATCGTCCTAGTGGATGCTGGGGTTCCTGAAAGGACCATGGGGATTATACCAAAGCTCCCAAACGGGCGGGAGAGTGCGGATGACTCTGCAGCACCGAATGAGAGAACTCCAGGTCCTCCTTAGCCAGAGTATCAAATTTGTAAAATTTTACAAACGTGTTCTCCCCCGACCACGTAGCTGCTCGGCAAAGTTGTAATGCCGAGACCCCTCGGGCAGCCGCCCAAGATGAGCCCACCTTCCTTGTGGAGTGGGCCTTTACAGATTTAGGCTGTGGCAGGCCTGCCACAGAATGTGCAAGTTGGATTGTGCTACAGATCCAACGAGCAATCGTCTGCTTAGACGCAGGAGCACCCATCTTGTTGGGTGCATACAATATAAACAACGAGTCAGATTTTCTGACTCCAGCTGTCCTTGCAATATATATTTTTAATGCTCTGACAACGTCCAGTAACTTGGAGTCCTCCAAGTCACTTGTAGCCGCAGGCACTACAATAGGCTGGTTCAGATGAAATGCTGACACCACCTTAGGGAGAAAATGCGGACGAGTCCGCAGTTCTGCCCTGTCAGAATGGAAAATCAGATATGGGCTTTTGTAAGATAAAGCTGCCAGTTCTGACACTCTCCTGGCCGAAGCCAGGGCTAGTAACATGGTCACTTTCCATGTGAGATATTTTAAATCCACCTTTTTTAGTGGTTCAAACCAATGAGATTTTAGAAATTCCAAAACCACATTGAGATCCCACGGTGCCACTGGAGGCACCACAGGAGGCTGTATATGCAGCACTCCCTTAACAAAAGTCTGGACTTCAGGAACTGAAGCCAATTCTTTTTGAAAGAAAATCGACAGGGCCGAAATTTGAACCTTAATAGATCCCAATTTGAGACCCATAGACAATCCTGATTGCAGGAAATGTAGGAATCGACCCAGTTGAAATTCCTCCGTCGGAGCACTCCGATCCTCGCACCACGCAACATATCTTCGCCAAATGCGGTGATAGTGTTGCACGGTTACTTCCTTCCTTGCTTTAATCAAAGTAGGAATGACTTCTTCCGGCATGCCTTTTTCCTTTAGGATCCGGCGTTCAACCGCCATGCCGTCAAACGCAGCCGCGGTAAGTCTTGAAACAGACAGGGACCCTGCTGAAGCAAGTCCCTCCTTAGAGGTAGAGGCCACGGATCTTCCGTGATCATCTCTTGAAGTTCCGGGTACCAAGTCCTTCTTGGCCAATCCGGAACCACTAGTATCGTTCTTACGCCTCTTTGCCGTATAATTCTCAATACTTTTGGTATGAGAGGCAGAGGAGGAAACACATACACCGACTGGTACACCCAAGGCGTTACCAGCGCGTCCACAGCTATTGCCTGCGGATCTCTTGACCTGGCGCAATACCTGTCCAGTTTTTTGTTGAGGCGAGACGCCATCATGTCCACCATTGGTCTTTCCCAACGGGTTACCAGCATGTGGAAGACTTCCGGATGAAGTCCCCACTCTCCCGGGTGAAGGTCGTGTCTGCTGAGGAAGTCTGCTTCCCAGTTGTCCACTCCCGGGATGAACACTGCTGACAGTGCTATCACATGATTCTCTGCCCAGCGAAGAATCCTTGCAGCTTCTGCCATTGCACTCCTGCTTCTTGTGCCGCCCTGTCTGTTCACATGGGCGACTGCCGTGATGTTGTCCGACTGGATCAACACCGGTTTTCCTTGAAGCAGAGGTTCTGCCTGGCTTAGAGCATTGTAGATTGCTCTTAGTTCCAGAATGTTTATGTGAAGAGACGTTTCCAGGCTCGTCCACACTCCCTGGAAGTTTCTTCCTTGTGTGACTGCTCCCCAGCCTCTCAGGCTGGCGTCCGTGGTCACCAGGATCCAATCCTGTATGCCGAATCTGCAGCCCTCCAATAGATGAGCACTCTGCAACCACCACAGAAGAGATACCCTTGTCCTTGGAGACAGGGTTATCCGCTGGTGCATCTGAAGATGCGACCCTGACCATTTGTCTAACAGATCCCTCTGGAAAATTCGTGCATGGAATCTGCCGAATGGAATTGCTTCGTAAGAAGCCACCATTTTTCCCAGGACTCTTGTGCATTGATGTACAGGCACCTTTCCTGGTTTTAGGAGGTTCCTGACAAGCTCGGACAACTCCTTGGCTTTTTCCTCCGGGAGAAAAACCTTTTTCTGAACCGTGTCCAGAATCATCCCTAGGAACAGCAGACGAGTTGTCGGCATTAACTGGGATTTTGGAATATTCAGAATCCAGCCGTGTTGTTTTAGCACTTCTTGAGACAGTGCTAATCCCCTCTCTAGCTGTTCTCTGGACCTTGCCCTTATTAGGAGATCGTCCAAGTATGGGATAATTAATACGCCTTTTCTTCGAAGAAGAATCATCATCTCGGCCATTACCTTTGTAAAGACCCGAGGTGCCGTGGACAATCCGAACGGCAGCGTCTGAAACTGATAGTGACAGTTTTGTACAACGAACCTGAGGTACCCCTGGTGTGAGGGGTAAATTGGAACGTGGAGGTATGCATCCTTGATGTCCAAGGACACCATAAAGTCCCCTTCTTCCAGGTTCGCTATCACTGCTCTGAGTGACTCCATTTTGAACTTGAACTTCTTTATGTACAGGTTCAAGGACTTCAGATTTAGAATAGGTCTTACCGAGCCGTCCGGCTTCGGTACCACAAATAGAGTGGAATAATACCCCTTTCCCTGTTGTAGAAGAGGTACCTTGACTATCACCTGCTGAGAGTACAGCTTGTGAATGGCTTCCAAAACCGTCTCCCTTTCGGAGGGGGACGTTGGTAAAGCAGACTTCAGGAAACGGCGAGGCGGATCTGTCTCAAGTTCCAACCTGTACCCCTGAGATATTATCTGCAGGATCCAGGGATCTACCTGCGAGTGAGCCCACTGCGCGCTGAAATGCTTGAGACGACCGCCCACCGCCCCCGAGTCCGCTTGAGAAGCCCCAGCGTCATGCTGAGGCTTTTGTAGAAGCGGGGGAGGGCTTCTGTTCCTGGGAAGGAGCTGCCTGTTGGTGTCTCTTCCCCCTTCCTCTGCCTCGTGGCAGATATGAATATCCCTTTGCTCTCTTGTTTTTAAAGGAACGAAAGGACTGCGGTTGAAAAGTCGGTGTCTTTTTCTGTTGGGGAGTAGCTTGAGGTAAAAAGGTGGATTTCCCGGCTGTAGCCGTGGCCACCAAATCTGATAGACCGACTCCAAATAACTCCTCCCCTTTATACGGCAAAACTTCCATATGCCGTTTTGAGTCCGCATCGCCTGACCACTGTCGCGTCCATAAACTTCTTCTGGCCGAAATGGACATAGCACTTACCCGTGATGCCAGTGTGCAGATATCCCTCTGTGCATCACGCATATAAAGAAATGCATCCTTTATTTGCTCTAAAGACAGTAAAACATTGTCCCTATCCAGGGTATCAATATTTTCAATCAGGGACTCTGACCAAACTACTCCAGCACTGCACATCCAGGCTGACGCTATAGCTGGTCGTAGTATAACACCTGTATGTGTGTATATACTTTTTTGGATATTTTCCATCCTCCTATCTGTTGGATCTTTAAGTGCGGCCGTCTCAGGAGAGGGTAACGCCACTTGTTTAGATAAGCGTGTGAGCGCCTTATCCACCCTAGGAGGTGTTTCCCAGCGCGCCCTAACCTCTGACGGGAAAGGGTATAAAGCTAATAACTTCTTTGAAATTAGCATCTTTTTATCGGGGGCAACCCACGCTTCATCACATACATCATTTAGTTCTTCTGATTCAGGAAAAACTATAGGTAGTTTTTTCACACCCCACATAATACCCTGTTTAGTGGTACCAGTAGTATCAGCTAAATGTAACGCCTCCTTCATTGCCAAAATCATATAACGTGTGGCCCTACTGGAAAATACGGTTGATTCGTCACCGTCGCCACTGGAATCAGTGCCTGTGTCTGGGTCTGTGTCGACCGACTGAGGTAAAGGGCGTTTTACAGCCCCTGACGGTGTTTGAGGCGCCTGGACAGGCACTAACTGATTGTCCGGCCGTCTCATGTCGACAAACGACTGCTTTAGCGTGTTGACACTATCCTGTAATTCCATAAATAAAGGCATCCATTCTGGTGTCGACCCCCTAGGAGGTGACATCCCCATATTTGGCAATTGCTCCGCCTCCACACCAATATCGTCCTCATACATGTCGACACACACGTACCGACACACAGCAGACACACAGGGAATGCTCTTAACGAAGACAGGACCCCACTAGCCCTTTGGGGAGACAGAGGGAGAGTTTGCCAGCACACACCAAAAGCGCTATATATGACAGGGATAGCCTTATAATAAGTGCTCCCTGTATAGCTGCTTTTATAATATAATTTTTGCCACTATTTTGCCCCCCCTCTCTTGTTTTACCCTGTTTCTGTAGTGCAGTGCAGGGGAGAGACCTGGGAGCCGTCCTGACCAGCGGAGCTGTGTAAGGAAAATGGCGCTGTGTGCTGAGGAGATAGGCCCCGCCCCTTTTCCGGCGGGCTCGTCTCCCGCTCTTCAGTGTATTCTGGCAGGGGTTAAATATCTCCATATAGCCCCGGAGGCTATATGTGAGGTATTTTTTAGCCAAATAGGTTTTCATTTGCCTCCCAGGGCGCTCCCCTCCCAGCGCCCTGCACCCTCAGTGACTGCCGTGTGAAGTGTGCTGAGAGGAAAATGGCGCACAGCTGCAGTGCTGTGCGCTACCTTTAGAAGACTGAGGAGTCTTCTGCCGCCGATTCTGGACCTCTTCATGTTTCAGCATCTGCAAGGGGGCCGGCGGCGAGGCTCCGGTGACCATCCAGGCTGTACCTGTGATCGTCCCTCTGGAGCTGATGTCCAGTAGCCAAGAAGCCAATCCATCCTGCACGCAGGTGAGTTCACTTCTTCTCCCCTAAGTCCCTCGTTGCAGTGATCCTGTTGCCAGCAGGACTCACTGTAAAATAAAAAACCTAAGCTAAACTTTCTCTAAGCAGCTCTTTAGGAGAGCCACCTAGATTGCACCCTTCTCGGCCGGGCACAAAAATCTAACTGGCTTGGAGGAGGGTCATAGGGGGAGGAGCCAGTGCACACCACCTGATCGGAAAGCTTTACTTTTGTGCCCTGTCTCCTGCGGAGCCGCTATTCCCCATGGTCCTTTCAGGAACCCCAGCATCCACTAGGACGATAGAGAAAATTCCCTCTTAGGTGTGAAGTATGCGGTGGAGCCATCTGCTTAGCCCTCCACGCACCTGCAGGACACTCCTGTTTGAACAGCTCAGATTATACAGGTAATGTCACTGGTAACCAGAGACCTTGTACGTCATTTCACCTCTCCAGGTTTCTAAAGGAACCTTGCTAACCTTCCATGTTACAATACTGATGATGTCTGTTTTCTGTGGAGTCTGAACCAGTGTCTCAGAATATCCAGGTGCATTATACAGCAGTTCGTCTGAGAATGCAGGTAAAGGAGGCGGACATGTCAAGTCCATCAGGGTTCGACGCCGATGACGAAATGACAGCGACTGGTCCAGTTTCGGATGAGTTGGCCAGGCTCCGGTAGACGGCCGGCAGCACCCGAATACACAATTTCAGGTATCAAACAATGTTTGTTTCTCTGACGTCCTAAGTGGATGCTGGGGACTCAGTCAGGACCATGGGGAATAGCGGCTCCGCAGGAGACAGGGCACAAAAGTAAAAGCTTTAGGATCAGGTGGTGTGCACTGGCTCCTCCCCCTATGACCCTCCTCCAAGCCTCAGTTAGGTTTTTGTGCCCGGCCGAGAAGGGTGCAATCTAGGTGGCTCTCCTAAAGAGCTGCTTAGAGTAAAAGTTTTATTAGGTTTTTTATTTTCAGTGAGACCTGCTGGCAACAGGCTCACTGCAACGAGGGACTTAGGGGAGAAGAAGTGAACTCACCTGTGTGCAGGATGGATTGGCTTCTTAGGCTACTGGACACTAGCTCCAGAGGGACGATCACAGGTACAGCCTGGATGGGTCACCGGAGCCGCGCCGCCGACCCCCTTGCAGATGCTGAAGAGAGAAGAGGTCCAGAAATCGGCGGCTGAAGACTTCTCAGTCTTCATGAGGTAGCGCACAGCACTGCAGCTGTGCGCCATTGCTCTCAGCACACTTCACACCAACGGTCACTGAGGGTGCAGGGCGCTGGGGGGGGGGCGCCCTGGGCAGCAATGAAAATACCTTTACTGGCTAAAAATACATCACATATAGCCTCTGGGGCTATATGGATGTATTTAACCCCTGCCAGGTTGTCAGAAAAACGGGAGAAGAAGCCCGCCGAAAAGGGGGCGGGGCCTATTCTCCTCAGCACACAGCGCCATTTTCCCTCACAGAACTGCTGGTGGGAAGGCTCCCAGGCTCTCCCCTGCACTGCACTACAGAAACAGGGTTAAAACAGAGAGGGGGGGCACTTATTTGGCGATATGATTATATATTAAAATGCTATAAGGGAAAACACTTATATAAAGGTTGTCCCTGTATAATTATAGCGTTTTGGTGTGTGCTGGCAAACTCTCCCTCTGTCTCCCCAAAGGGCTAGTGGGGTCCTGTCCTCTATTAGAGCATTCCCTGTGTGTGTGCTGGGTGTCGGTACGTGTGTGTCGACATGTATGAGGACGATGTTGGTGATGAGGCGGAGCAATTGCCTGTAATGGTGATGTCACTCTCTAGGGAGTCGACACCGGAATGGATGGCGTATTTAGGGAATTACGTGATAATGTCAACACGCTGCAAGGTCGGCTGACGACATGAGACGGCCGGCAAACAAATTAGAACCTGTCCAGGCGTCTCAAACACCGTCAGGGGCTTTAAAACGCCCATTTACCTCAGTCGGTCGACACAGACACAGACAGGGACACTGACTCCAGTGTCGACGGTGAAGAAACAAACGTATTTTCCTTTAGGGCCACACGTTACTTGTTAAGGGCAATGAAGGAGGTGTTACATATTTCTGATACTACAAGTACCACAAAAAAGGGTATTATGTGGGGTGTGAAAAAACTACCTGTAGTTTCTCTGACGTCCTAAGTGGATGCTGGGGACTCCGTCAGGACCATGGGGATTAGCGGCTCCGCAGGAGACAGGGCACAAAAGTAAAAGCTTTAGTATCAGGTGGTGTGCACTGGCTCCTCCCCCCATGACCCTCCTCCAAGCCTCAGTTAGATTTTTGTGCCCGGCCGAGAAGGGTGCAATCTAGGTGGCTCTCCTAAAGAGCTGCTTAGAGTAAAAGTTTGTTAGGTTTTTTATTTTCAGTGAGTCCTGCTGGCAACAGGCTCACTGCTACGAGGGACTTAGGGGAGAGAAGTGAACTCACCTGCGTGCAGGTTGGATTGGCTTCTTAGGCTACTGGACACCATTAGCTCCAGAGGGAGTCGGAACACAGGTCTCACCCTGGGGTTCGTCCCGGAGCCGCGCCGCCGACCCCCCTTGCAGATGCCGAAAAGTGAAGGTCCAGAAACGGCGGCAGAAGACTCTTCAGTCTTCATAAGGTAGCGCACAGCACTGCAGCTGTGCGCTATTGTTGTCAGCACACTTCATAGCAGCGGTCACTGAGGGTGCAGGGCGCTGGGGGGGGGCACCCTGGGCAGCAATGATAGTACCTTATTCTGGCTAAAAATACATCACATATAGCCCCTGGGGGCTATATGGATGTATTTAACCCCTGCCAGGTCTCAGAAAAACGGGAGAAGAAGCCCGCCGAAAAGGGGGCGGGGACTATTCTCCTCAGCACACAGCGCCATTTTCCCTCACAGAAATGCTGGTGGGAAGGCTCCCAGGCTCTCCCCTGCACTGCACTACAGAAACAGGGTTAAAACAGAGAGGGGGGGCACTTATTTGGCGATATGTATATATATATTAAAATGCTATAAGGGAAAAACACTTATATAACGGTTGTCCCTGTATAATTATAGCGTTTTTGGTGTGTGCTGGCAAACTCTCCCTCTGTCTCCCCAAAGGGCTAGTGGGGTCCTGTCCTCTATCAGAGCATTCCCTGTGTGTGTGCTGTGTGTCGGTACGTGTGTGTCGACATTTATAAGGACGATGTTGGTGAGGAGGCGGAGCAATTGCCTGAAATGGTGATGTCCCTCTCTAGGGAGTCGACACCGGAATGGATGGCTTATTTAATGAATTACGTGATAATGTCAACACGCTGCAAGGTCGGTTGACGACATGAGACGGCCGGCAAACAAATTAGTACCTGTCCAGGCGTCTCAAACACCGTCAGGGGCTGTAAAACGCTCATTTACCTCAGTCGGTCGACACGGACACTGACTCCAGTGTCGACGGTGAAGAAACAAACGTATTTTCCTTTAGGGCCACACGTTACATGTTAAGGGCAATGAAGGAGGTGTTACATATTTCTGATACTACAAGTACCACAAGAAGGGTATTATGTGGGGTGTGAAAAAACTACCTGTAGTTTTTCCTGAATCAGATAAATTAAATGAAGTGTGTGATGATGCGTGGGTTTCCCCCGATAGAAAATTATTGGCGGTATACCCTTTCCCGCCAGAAGTTAGGGCGCGTTGGGAAACACCTTTTAGGGTGGATAAGGCGCTCACACGCTTATCAAAACAAGTGGCGGTACCATCTCCAGATAGGGCCGCCCTCAAGGAGCCAGCTGAGAGGCTGGAAAATATCCTAAAAAGGTATATACACACATACTGGTGTTATACTGCGACCAGCGATCGCCTCAGCCTGGATGTGCAGCGCTGGGGTGGCTTGGTCGGATTCCCTGACTGAAAATATTGATACCCTTGACAGGGACAGTATTTTATTGACTATAGAGCATTTAAAGGATGCATTTCTATATATGCGAGATGCACAGAGGGATATTTGCACTCTGGCATCAAGAGTAAGTGCGATGTCCATATCTGCCAGAAGATGTTTATGGACACGACAGTGGTCAGGTGATGCAGATTCCAAACGGCACATGGAAGTATTGCCGTATAAAGGGGAGGAGTTATTTGGGGTCGGTCCATCGGACCTGGTGGCCTCGGCAACAGCTGGAAAATCCACCTTTTTTACCCCAAATCACATCTCAGCAGAAAAAGACACCGTCTTTTCAGCCTCAGTCCTTTCGTCCCCATAAGGGCAAGCGGGCAAAAGGACAGTCATATCTGCCCAGGGATAGAGGAAAGGGAAGAAGACTG